>NW_008751881.1:91019-103593 GCF_000715545.1 Opisthorchis viverrini | reverse complement strand
TGTCAGTCTTCAATATATCATCTACTGCCCCACGTCTGTCTGCTCCTATTGACTACTGGCTACGAACTGCGTATAATCTAATAGTCGCAATCGTCCTGTGAGATCCTTAACCGTCCGGATCTTACAGTAAATTAAAAAAGTATTATAGACCGCATAAAGTCTGAAATCGATTAAGAAGCCATTCTTTCAAGTAGGTGTGTGGGCAAAGTGTTGCTATTAACACAGAATTTCCCTGGGCAATGTGAGTTGGCCGAAGTCTAAGAGAGAAAGGGAACCAATGGAACCATATTTCAGCTGCCAAACAGTTCAGACGTTCCGATTTGTCACAAATGTCACGCTGTGCAGCTTTGTTGCAGCGCATGGATTCCACCATTTAGGGGCGCTGACTGAACTTGGATACTTTTCGCCCTGTATGCTTACCCTCCTTATCCTGCGTGATCCCATATAACTAGAAAAACTTTATTCCTTGACTAGATCAAATAACCAGCTTTGATTACCACTGTGCTTATACCAAATCTTGTTATTCTTAGCTAGACTGCATATGATTACTTTAGCGGCCATATTTGTTCCTCACGTTTTCTTCTTATGTCCGCTTCCGTTCACTCAAAACGCTTCAACTACACTGATACACCGTAATGTAGCCATTTGATGGTGGTTTCTTTACAATACGGCAGGAAATAACTGAAGAATGACAAGTAACTCTTGCGCTTGGCTCTGATTTATGGTTTTGTCGCCTTGTGAAAAGAAATACCACTCCATAATCTCACAATATAACGAGATTTGCGGAGTTTCGTTGTGATACAACCGAGTTCACCCACATTCATTAACTGGTATAAAGCCACAGTAAGAAGAATTTTCTTTTCCTTGAACTGTAACCTGTCGCATGCGTGTAACGACGTCGCTTAGATGTAGTCACCTAAAGACAAATCTGAGTCATCGAAAAACCAGAATTAACCAAGAATGTGCATCGATTCCATCATGCAGTTTTAGACTTCCCGATTATTAAGCTCCATCGCTTTTTATTACACTCATAGCCACATCGTAGATCTTTGAGCAGCTACTAATGAACTAAGAAAACCTTTTCAGTGTTTATTTTTCATACAACTTGATACACAACCTCAATTTCTGGGGTCAGCTTCGTGAAATTGCACAAAACTACCCTCACTTGTGACGCTTCACCACATAACCAAGATAGCGAAACTTTTGGTGGCGAACTGGCTTCAGTCTGTGATCTCTGGTACTTTTAATGAAACGCCTACACTGCTTTTAATCGGTCATATGCGCCATCCGACGCTAATCAGCTTGTGGTGTCTAATGGGCAATTCTTCTCCTATGACCAAGGAAGTAAGTTTCAACTCCCACAGTGTAACTCAATACTATCTGTGTGCTAATATTTTTGGTCGCAAAATTGAGGTTTTCCTACGCCATGTACGCAGATGGGCGCAGATGTTCGTAATTTCAATGTATTTATCCATATTGTGTTTAAAGAAGAAGGTCCTTTTAGACTCCCATCCGTAGATAGTTGATCTTCATTTGACGATTGTGACTCATATCCACATTGAAAGCTCTCACCTCTATGTGCACAAGAATTCCAAAACGCAATGTGTGACCGAATGCCTGGCATGATTGTTTCCAGTCAAGTAGTAAGTATTCCGAACTGTTTTCCGACGTACAGTCAAACCGTATCCGTCCCAGAAGGGTGATCAGTGTTTGCACAGTGAAATTGAATTTTCGAAAGCTACGATGTTTCCCTGGTGGACCAAAACAGACAGGAAATTGAGTTCTGAATACCAGTCCAAATTTTCGGCCCCATATAGGCCTCCCGGGCCCCCGATGATGCCAGGAGAGTATTCCACCAGAATTTTCTGCCAGAGGTATGATTGCTTCAGTGGACTATGAAATTGCGTGACCTGCAAAAATATAGACGTAGATTAGAATGGTTTTTGGTTGAGTATATACGCAACAAAATGCAACATTCGCAAAGGTTTAGCAGTTAGGAGCATTGTGCGGCCAGGGAGCCTCTCCCGGAAGTCTTTGACTTTCAAATCAGACGTCGTGTTTACAGGTGGTTATAGAACAAACGCCACTGTACACCAGGTTGTTCCCCGTGTTGCCTCCTCGGACATGTTGGTTTTTCTGCCTCAGAAGACACTGTGCGAGCTCTATGAACAAAAGTGGCATAGTTTGTCACAAGTGAAATTTTGTGCCACTCTAATGCGTATGCCTGTTATGTGAACCGACTTAACTGGTAGTATTTGGTTAAATTCCCGTGTTCCTTTTGGTGTCAAGTGAAATTACGATTCTCCGACAAGTTCACGGAAGACTACCTGGTAGGGATGGCTAAGATCTTAGCATGAATGCCAAAGCGTTCATCAGACTCATAGTGCGGACCTTGACTACTGTGATGTTCTGTACCTTTCTTTTGCTTCCGTCGTAGCACCGCTTATTTCTTCAACCGCATAAAGAGAACAATTTTAGTGAGACTGTTCCTTTCAACTATATTTATCACTCTATAATCAATCTAGGACCATTGTTTTTGGCTTTCTACTACACACTCGTGGTAAGGTAGCTTTTTGGGCAACCGAACCAATACACTACCCAGAGTATAAAAAACGAATTAACCAGAGGCAAACGCAAACAGACCGAGGTCACACTAACCTAAATATAGCTACCGAGCACAATCAGGTCTTTTGTTAGCTAATTGAATATCATGGGTTTAAGCAGCACCGAAATTATAACCACAACGTTGTTTGGCTCCCCTGCCGCACATCCCATATTATTCAACTCCTGTCAATGGTTTGTCTACCATGCGGTTGCTGGTAACGAAATTTTGTCACCCGTCCAACTTACCATGTAATTTTGTGGATACTCTGCCTATTTTCTAGTGCCTGTTCTGACAATCACACCGCCAACCCGCTGATCGAAGCCGAAGCTCATGGAAGGCGGTCAAGCGCGCTATCCACTGCACATACCATCGTCCCCTGGTAGCCATATTCGGTACCACATTTGTAATGCTAGAGCCAGTTTTTTATTTTACATTGGCGCGTATTTTGACTTGACTAGGTGCAGGTGCTACCGTGTGCCATTCAGTATTCGCACATTGGAATTGGTTTCTCGAAAGCTACCGCATTTCCAGGCCTGCCACTTCATAGTGTAGAATGCCCAATTATAATGTATATGCCCCTGTATTATTGAGAGTCATCTACTATGGCGCTTTGTTTAAGTGAGCGAATCCTCAAGGTCAATAAACACCACCGACTGTGGATTCGTTGCTTAACGTAACACGAAATAGGGGATTTGGAAAACGTTGACTCGCTTAAATTGGACGCAACTTCCAGATAGTTTGCCATCCAAAACAATTCCCTGAACATCTTAGAATCTGCATTGCCCTTGCAAATGCAAAATATGCGTAGGTGCATTCGTGCAAAGAATTTTTGGTCGATAATTCCTGTTGCCAGTTAGTCCAGTAATCCGTTTATTATTTGCAAAAGTCCTGCACGTTTGCTGGCAAACAGCAGAGTTTTCCATTATAGGTTGCGGAATATGCCAGGAAGACCCCGACGTTTATCGATTAGCCTCACGGAACCTACGTCAATCATAGCGGACAGCTGAACAAACATAGCCGGTCGACACTTCCGACGGCAGTTGCATATATACTGCGTGGTCAGAATATTGCCGAATTCATCCGCCACAAACTACCACACCTCACATGACGGCATTCCATATTTCAGAAGGGTCTTGCAGGTGCCCGACTCGTCTCCGGTCTGCCGTTGATTAACCGAAAGCCGATCGTACAAAAACTTCGACACGACACCTTGTGTTCAAGAAAATAAGAGGTGACTCCCAGTTGATTCCTTTGCCTCCGCAGACAAAACCACACTGGAGAGGTGGTACTTCGCGTACTTCTTTATTGGAAGATACGCTCGGCTAACTAGCTTCTCCTTATCCTTCAGGTATTGATTTAAGGCTTTCTCAAATGCCGTGAAAGATGAAAAAGATACAGCCGCAAAATTTCCACCTAGCGCTCGTGAAGCCACTTCCAAAGCCATAGAACACCAAGTTGACGGTCGAGTATGCGCCAAAAATTTCAAAAGGGGATCAATTACAAGAAATCGCAAGAAAGCGACGGCAGATTAGGGTGATTTTCGGATTGAGTACATGTGCAAAGAAGTGCAACATTTTGGCGGAAGTTTTTATTTCATACACAATGGTTTTGCAGAAAAATGTATATTGCGTCCAACCCTATTATTTCTGTGCCGAACTCATGCGATCTATTTTCTTGGATAGTTTTCATTTCCCTTTATTCCGGGAATACCTCTAGAACTTACTGGATGACTTCCGCGCCGCTATCCTTGTATTCCACTTGCCTATACCGTTCGCATCGGACGAGATAGCCATTAGCTAATGAAGTCGGAAGGGCGCATATGCTTCACTCATCCCGATTCTGGCTTGCACTTACAGATTTTGGAGTAATTATACAAATGCCGGACAATCAAGCCAGTGCAATGAAAACGTTTAAATGGACTGGCTTTATCTTTTAACACGCAATTTCATCTCTTAATCTCACTGGGTTTTCTCTCTTCATTTGGTTCACAGCTTGCGATTTACCTTGGTAAATATGTGCGTCGATACCGTGTTTATTCAGAGTACACCGTTCTTGTCCTACTGCAGTCCGCACGTGTGTCCCTTTCAATGATGGCTTATAACTTCAAATTTATTCAAATAGCTGCATGTACATGGATTAGTTTACTGATATACTCAAAGCAGGTTTTGAATTGAGCTCCCTGAACGGTGTTCTCTGTTGTCGTTCAGAAGTTTGATTTCGTCCAAAATACGCTGGTTATAAAAGTGTAACACAACTCCTCAGTGTCTCTGCTTTTGTGTTTGAACTTGCCAAAAAAGCCTTATGTAATATGGCGTCCAAAACTGAACCAAAATATGTCTAATTTTTGGCATTCTGTGGGTGAACATGGATTTCCTGACAAGAGTAGGGAAAATACAACCTAAGGAACCATTTCCTTTAAACTTAAATGTTATTTGCATGTTTTTATAGTGTGGCATTAGGATCAACAGTAACCGATTTGTCCGTAAAGCCTCAGTCGACAGACGAAGGTCATTGCGGATTGACGAAAACCTAATGGGATATAATAGTTCATGTCGAGCCTAATAGTGGAGGAAGCTGAGGCAAGCAGTTCTCCACAAAGCAGCTTGTCAGACTTGTTCAGTAATGGTAAGAGCTTGGTTCGATAGCATCTCCGTTGCATACAAAGTAGTCCTTACGCAGAATCTGAGATAGCAAGCTAGCATTAAGGGTAGTGGTTTGCTGACTGCATCAAAGAACAGTAAATTTTATGCAGCTAATTCTTTAGGATGAAACAAAGAAGCCTACCTGAGAGGAGCCAGATTCCGAGAGTCTTCTGATATTAAGTGTTGTAACATCTTCTGGTCCATTCTAGGCGTCTATCAAAAAATGTTTCTCTGGTTCTCTCCGAATGGCACACGAATACACTTTTCTTAATCCAGAGTAAAAGGACAATCTGGGTAGACAACTACCTTACTTGTGCTGGCTTCGGTACCCCGGGAAATCATACTGTACAAGAAGAATTAACGTATGCCCTAGGGCGCACCGTGAAGAACTTTGGTGTAGACGAAGAAAAAACCGGTCTTAGGACAGGGCCTCGAGAAATCTAGTAAAGATCGTTTGAGGAGAAGAGTGATTTATTTTTTCACACACTCACTATTTACCATCGAAGCCTTCTCTTGTAAGTTCGGTTGGTGGAACTGGCTTAGAGTGGTCTTGCAACTTGCGAAACACCAGCTCTCTCCCTGCATGAAGAATTTTCTTTTCCTTGAACTGTAACCTGTCGCATGCGTGTAACGACGTCGCTTAGATGTAGTCACCTAAAGACAAATGTGAGTCATCGAAAAACCAGAATTAACCAAGAATGTGCATCGATTCCATCATGCAGTTTTAGACTTCCCGATTATTAAGCTCCATCGCTTTTTATTACACTCATAGCCACATCGTAGATCTTTGAGCAGCTACTAATGAACTAAGAAAACCTTTTCAGTGTTTATTTTTCATACAACTTGATACACAACCTCAATTTCTGGGGTCAGCTTCGTGAAATTGCACAAAACTACCCTCACTTGTGACGCTTCACCACATAACCAAGATAGCGAAACTTTTGGTGGCGAACTGGCTTCAGTCTGTGATCTCTGGTACTTTTAATGAAACGCCTACACTGCTTTTAATCGGTCATATGCGCCATCCGACGCTAATCAGCTTGTGGTGTCTAATGGGCAATTCTTCTCCTATGACCAAGGAAGTAAGTTTCAACTCCCACAGTGTAACTCAATACTATCTGTGTGCTAATATTTTTGGTCGCAAAATTGAGGTTTTCCTACGCCATGTACGCAGATGGGCGCAGATGTTCGTAATTTCAATGTATTTATCCATATTGTGTTTAAAGAAGAAGGTCCTTTTAGACTCCCATCCGTAGATAGTTGATCTTCATTTGACGATTGTGACTCATATCCACATTGAAAGCTCTCACCTCTATGTGCACAAGAATTCCAAAACGCAATGTGTGACCGAATGCCTGGCATGATTGTTTCCAGTCAAGTAGTAAGTATTCCGAACTGTTTTCCGACGTACAGTCAAACCGTATCCGTCCCAGAAGGGTGATCAGTGTTTGCACAGTGAAATTGAATTTTCGAAAGCTACGATGTTTCCCTGGTGGACCAAAACAGACAGGAAATTGAGTTCTGAATACCAGTCCAAATTTTCGGCCCCATATAGGCCTCCCGGGCCCCCGATGATGCCAGGAGAGTATTCCACCAGAATTTTCTGCCAGAGGTATGATTGCTTCAGTGGACTATGAACTTGCGTGACCTGCAAAAATATAGACGTAGATTAGAATGGTTTTTGGTTGAGTATATACGCAACAAAATGCAACATTCGCAAAGGTTTAGCAGTTAGGAGCATTGTGCGGCCAGGGAGCCTCTCCCGGAAGTCTTTGACTTTCAAATCAGACGTCGTGTTTACAGGTGGTTATAGAACAAACGCCACTGTACACCAGGTTGTTCCCCGTGTTGCCTCCTCGGACATGTTGGTTTTTCTGCCTCAGAAGACACTGTGCGAGCTCTATGAACAAAAGTGGCATAGTTTGTCACAAGTGAAATTTTGTGCCACTCTAATGCGTATGCCTGTTATGTGAACCGACTTAACTGGTAGTATTTGGTTAAATTCCCGTGTTCCTTTTGGTGTCAAGTGAAATTACGATTCTCCGACAAGTTCACGGAAGACTACCTGGTAGGGATGGCTAAGATCTTAGCATGAATGCCAAAGCGTTCATCAGACTCATAGTGCGGACCTTGACTACTGTGATGTTCTGTACCTTTCTTTTGCTTCCGTCGTAGCACCGCTTATTTCTTCAACCGCATAAAGAGAACAATTTTAGTGAGACTGTTCCTTTCAACTATATTTATCACTCTATAATCAATCTAGGACCATTGTTTTTGGCTTTCTACTACACACTCGTGGTAAGGTAGCTTTTTGGGCAACCGAACCAATACACTACCCAGAGTATAAAAGACGAATTAACCAGAGGCAAACGCAAACAGACCGAGGTCACACTAACCTAAATATAGCTACCGAGCACAATCAGGTCTTTTGTTAGCTAATTGAATATCATGGGTTTAAGCAGCACCGAAATTATAACCACAACGTTGTTTGGCTCCCCTGCCGCACATCCCATATTATTCAACTCCTGTCAATGGTTTGTCTACCATGCGGTTGCTGGTAACGAAATTTTGTCACCCGTCCAACTTACCATGTAATTTTGTGGATACTCTGCCTATTTTCTAGTGCCTGTTCTGACAATCACACCGCCAACCCGCTGATCGAAGCCGAAGCTCATGGAAGGCGGTCAAGCGCGCTATCCACTGCACATACCATCGTCCCCTGGTAGCCATATTTAGTACCACATTTGTAATGTTAGAGCCAGTTTTTTTATTTTACATTGGCGCGTATTTTGACTTGACTAGGTGCAGGTGCTACCGTGTGCCATTCAGTATTCGCACATTGGAATTGGTTTCTCGAAAGCTACCGCATTTCCAGGCCTGCCACTTCATAGTGTAGAATGCCCAATTATAATGTATATGCCCCTGTATTATTGAGAGTCATCTACTATGGCGCTTTGTTTAAGTGAGCGAATCCTCAAGGTCAATAAACACCACCGACTGTGGATTCGTTGCTTAACGTAACACGAAATAGGGGATTTGGAAAACGTTGACTCGCTTAAATTGGACGCAACTTCCAGATAGTTTGCCATCCAAAACAATTCCCTGAACATCTTAGAATCTGCATTGCCCTTGCAAATGCAAAATATGCGTAGGTGCATTCGTGCAAAGAATTTTTGGTCGATAATTCCTGTTGCCAGTTAGTCCAGTAATCCGTTTATTATTTGCAAAAGTCCTGCACGTTTGCTGGCAAACAGCAGAGTTTTCCATTATAGGTTGCGGAATATGCCAGGAAGACCCCGACGTTTATCGATTAGCCTCACGGAACCTACGTCAATCATAGCGGACAGCTGAACAAACATAGCCGGTCGACACTTCCGACGGCAGTTGCATATATACTGCGTGGTCAGAATATTGCCGAATTCATCCGCCACAAACTACCACACCTCACATGACGGCATTCCATATTTCAGAAGGGTCTTGCAGGTGCCCGACTCGTCTCCGGTCTGCCGTTGATTAACCGAAAGCCGATCGTACAAAAACTTCGACACCTGTGGTTGTGTTCAAGAAAATAAGAGGTGACTCCCAGTTGATTCCTTTGCCTCCGCAGACAAAACCACACTGGAGAGGTGGTACTTCGCGTACTTCTTTATTGGAAGATACGCTCGGCTAACTAGCTTCTCCTTATCCTTCAGGTATTGATTTAAGGCTTTCTCAAATGCCGTGAAAGATGAAAAAGATACAGCCGCAAAATTTCCACCTAGCGCTCGTGAAGCCACTTCCAAAGCCATAGAACACCAAGTTGACGGTCGAGTATGCGCCAAAAATTTCAAAAGGGGATCAATTACAAGAAATCGCAAGAAAGCGACGGCAGATTAGGGTGATTTTCGGATTGAGTACATGTGCAAAGAAGTGCAACATTTTGGCGGAAGTTTTTATTTCATACACAATCGTTTTGCAGAAAAATGTATATTGCGTCCAACCCTATTATTTCTGTGCCGAACTCATGCGATCTATTTTCTTGGATAGTTTTCATTTCCCTTTATTCCGGGAATACCTCTAGAACTTACTGGATGACTTCCGCGCCGCTATCCTTGTATTCCACTTGCCTATACCGTTCGCATCGGACGAGATAGCCATTAGCTAATGAAGTCGGAAGGGCGCATATGCTTCACTCATCCCGATTCTGGCTTGCACTTACAGATTTTGGAGTAATTATACAAATGCCGGACAATCAAGCCAGTGCAATGAAAACGTTTAAATGGACTGGCTTTATCTTTTAACACGCAATTTCATCTCTTAATCTCACTGGGTTTTCTCTCTTCATTTGGTTCACAGCTTGCGATTTACCTTGGTAAATATGTGCGTCGATACCGTGTTTATTCAGAGTACACCGTTCTTGTCCTACTGCAGTCCGCACGTGTGTCCCTTTCAATGATGGCTTATAACTTCAAATTTATTCAAATAGCTGCATGTACATGGATTAGTTTACTGATATACTCAAAGCAGGTTTTGAATTGAGCTCCCTGAACGGTGTTCTCTGTTGTCGTTCAGAAGTTTGATTTCGTCCAAAATACGCTGGTTATAAAAGTGTAACACAACTCCTCAGTGTCTCTGCTTTTGTGTTTGAACTTGCCAAAAAAGCCTTATGTAATATGGCGTCCAAAACTGAACCAAAATATGTCTAATTTTTGGCATTCTGTGGGTGAACATGGATTTCCTGACAAGAGTAGGGAAAATACAACCTAAGGAACCATTTCCTTTAAACTTAAATGTTATTTGCATGTTTTTATAGTGTGGCATTAGGATCAACAGTAACCGATTTGTCCGTAAAGCCTCAGTCGACAGACGAAGGTCATTGCGGATTGACGAAAACCTAATGGGATATAATAGTTCATGTCGAGCCTAATAGTGGAGGAAGCTGAGGCAAGCAGTTCTCCACAAAGCAGCTTGTCAGACTTGTTCAGTAATGGTAAGAGCTTGGTTCGATAGCATCTCCGTTGCATACAAAGTAGTCCTTACGCAGAATCTGAGATAGCAAGCTAGCATTAAGGGTAGTGGTTTGCTGACTGCATCAAAGAACAGTAAATTTTATGCAGCTAATTCTTTAGGATGAAACAAAGAAGCCTACCTGAGAGGAGCCAGATTCCGAGAGTCTTCTGATATTAAGTGTTGTAACATCTTCTGGTCCATTCTAGGCGTCTATCAAAAAATGTTTCTCTGGTTCTCTCCGAATGGCACACGAATACACTTTTCTTAATCCAGAGTAAAAGGACAATCTGGGTAGACAACTACCTTACTTGTGCTGGCTTCGGTACCCCGGGAAATCATACTGTACAAGAAGAATTAACGTATGCCCTAGGGCGCACCGTGAAGAACTTTGGTGTAGACGAAGAAAAAACCGGTCTTAGGACAGGGCCTCGAGAAATCTAGTAAAGATCGTTTGAGGAGAAGAGTGATTTATTTTTTCACACACTCACTATTTACCATCGAAGCCTTCTCTTGTAAGTTCGGTTGGTGGAACTGGCTTAGAGTGGTCTTGCAACTTGCGAAACACCAGCTCTTCCCCTGCATCGTTCCGAAGGACGACAAATACCTTCGTGGTTTTTCAAGTTTAGGGGCGCATATCTTATGTCTCACTTGATAACCGAGAGTGCAGTGTGGCCCAAAAATAAGGATGACAATCTCTTATGTTCCAATTGCAGCCAGTTATTCGAGGTGTGGTCTATGCGAACATCTTCCTGAGTGGCTGGCCTGGGAAACGCTCTCTGTCATAAGTCAGGGCGATTTTGTCATATAGTTCCTACTAAAACATTTCCGATTATATAGTGATTAGCCCCGACAGCATACTGTACCTGAAGCCAAATATGTATGGTGTGATGGTTGAGTTTAGGCGAGACATTCTAGGTGGTTGACTTGTGATGTGACCCCTGCAGGCATCCTCTTAACTCGCACTACTTTGTGGAACCGTAATTTGAGCAACGCATTTTATTGATAAATCTCAAGAGTCCACCATTTCTGGTTCGTAAATGTGCGTGTCACTCAAGTTAGCCTTCCCGAATACTTCGGAGTGCTAAATGGTACTCCAATTATGTCATTCCTTCCTGAAACGCGCGAAAACTATCGTTAAGGAAGATTATAAACTTGGAGGCAAAACCCAATCGCCTCTTGGAGAAATTTTTGACACCGTCCACGTTCCAGGAAAACCGTATTACCAACCCGTTTTTCCCCCATGTCATTATGCACCAAAGTTCAGTAACAATAGTAGCGTTAGGCACAGTACGCACGGCAGTTAGACTTCAAGATTGAACGTGACCTTTTAGAGGAATAATTAGCAGAGGGTCTACGACAACGGGATATTAGTAAAAAGAGTGTAGAGCCGAAACGTAAAGCGCTGGTCAATCCACGTCTGGAAATTCGCCAGAGCCACTCATCAAGGGATGAGCTACAATCGGATGACATGGCCACGAAACAGGGGTCTGTCACCCTAAAGAGTGCATTTAGTTGTGTTAAAGTTTTTATGCAATATGTTATATTAACTATGGAGCTATCGAAGATAGAAACGGAAAACTTTGAGCGAGCCCCACGTAAATTTTGGAGTGTATCAGAAGTCCCCGCGTTCTCCTTGATGGAGAACCGACAAATGACCCAACAGTGGTGTCTGAGGTTTACAGAGAGTACTATGCGTCTCTGTACTCACTCCCAACGTCCTCGTCACATCCAATCTTGTCGTCCATCCAAGATCCTGAAAGAAACGTCTTCCACACTGGCAAATCATTTACACCTGGTGTTTCGTCAGTCGCCTGACGAAGGATGCCTTCCCTCTGCTTGGAAGGTAGCGATTGTCACGCCAATCTACAAAACTGGTGACCGACTATCGCCTGGCAGCTACAGGCCCATAAGCCTCACTAGCGTACCGTGCAAGGTGATGGAACGCATTCTGAACCAAGCTTTCCCAGACCACCTTACTTCCAGCGACCTGATATCTCCAGCTCAACACGGATTTCTCTCACACCGCTCTTGCGTGACAAGCATGCTGGTGTTTATGGACAGCCTAACCCAAGTCAAGGACGAAGGACTCATATCGGATGCCATATTTTTCGACTTCTCAAAAGCATTTGATAGGGTCCCGCACGTCCCGCTGCTCCGCAAACTCGAGTCTTACGGTATTCAAGGGAACATCCTTCCCTGGACCAAGGCGTTCCTATCAGACAGATCATTCCGAGTGAGAATAGGCTCGACCTATTCCTCTCCAGCGCCGGTCTCCATTGGAGTTCCTCAAGGCTCCGTCTTGGGACCACTCCTGTTTCTGATCTACGTCAACGACCTC
>NW_008751881.1:88220-90233 GCF_000715545.1 Opisthorchis viverrini | reverse complement strand
AATCCTCGTGCTGGCAAGCATACTGCCGCGCGCTGAGAACACAAAGAGCAGTGTTACACCCTTTTTTCACTTGTGCCTTTCAGGTGAACGACAGCCACTGACCGACCAGAACAAAAGTGACCCGGGAAGATTGGGCAAAAGCCTCGATCCTGTGTATCACTCCGTGAATACCTGAGCTTCCACGTGAACTTCGCCAGCAGAATTGTTGACCACACACGGCGACTGTGTCGGCGAAGCCAAGGCATCAACGTAAGACTGCGTGTACCCGACGTCTTCCCAACAGCATTGGATATCCTTCATGAAGAGTTCGGGCATAGCGTAAAACTTCATTAATAGTATCTGGTCGGAGGCCGAATTGCTGCTGAGGCCACCGAAGCGCAAATAAAGCTGGTACGTGAAATGCATAGCTACGAGATCGCCCTCACCAAGATGGGTTATACTACTGACTTGAATTGTTCAACCAACTTAGTGCGGGTTGTGATGCGGCTTCACAGACATCTCCAACGAGAATGGACAAAGCTAGCTGGCAATATTCCATAGGAACTAGAGAGCCGTCTTTTCACCAACTGCTTAGTCCCGTGAAAAAGTCTGTCCGCAACAACAAACGTGTACGAACAGCAAGCCATTGGCGCTTACCGTATTTCCAGCAGGAAAATGGATGATAACAATCGACGCAGCAAGCTCCCTCATCAACACGCTAACGTTGTTAAATCGTAGGCTCTGAGTTATCACATATGTACGACCCATCACCCACTATGCGATTGTGCCGCATTCCAGGCCGTCTCTAGAAGATAAACTTCAGGCGTTGAAGGAACTTAAACTATACTTTAATTGTCTGAAACCTAACGACCGTGCAGGCAAACGCCGGGCATCCAATCACTGTAACGTGCCATCATCGGTTACTGCATATGGGAAGATACATGAAGCCACTTACTTCACACACTGTTAATGTAAACCCCGGTTCAGTAGAATTTCTACCGGCACTCCAAGGGTTTTTGGAGCATCTCGTCGGTCTTGATGGTGCTGCACTATGCAATGCACCTTTGGACAGCGGATCAGACTTTATTCTGGCTAGACTCGAAGTCACTGACCTGACTGGGCTGAAGGGAACCCCAAAAAAAGTGCAGTTCAGTCTGATTAACGTGGCGTCGAGGAAGAGCACGACATCCTTTTGTTTGACCATTGAGTCCTTCATTGAGTGCATTCAACGGGCCAGCTGCCCCTGATGAGACCAACCGTACAGTCTCGAGAGTTCCTTCGTCACTGGCCCCAACTACAAGGCATCACGCTCCATCGAATAGTATCCTTAAAAGTGTCTACTCTTAAGGGTACGAATGCACCAGATGTACACTTGGCGATATAACAGATTATCGGTACCGTATGAATTATTTACAGTATTCGGCGTAAAATGCGCAGAAAACTAATAGTAATGTTTATTCCCAACTTGTGGGTGGCATGCCGTCTGGCATGATCATGCGTTTACAGTCAGATTGGGGCATTACTGGGGGATTTGCGGGTAGTGTTGACCTCGGAAAAGGGGACAATGTCACAAACAGTGGGAGGTACTCGATTAAATAATAATAATAAAATGTTCCTCTTGCAACTTGTAGTGAACAATGGGCATGAGGTCCGAGTAATTCAGTGACTCAGTTGGTTGCCATGAGCTAAAACTGCAAAACCATTGCTGGCCATGAGTGACCTTGGGCGGTTGGGTAAATGGCCGGAGTCATAACAAGCAAAAGTGGAGATGGAGATTGGATAATCCGAATTGGGAGAACACGGCAAGTTTAGTCTCAAAAATATGGTGCAATCTGAGAACAAGCAGACTCACTGGTTGCTCTGTCGTTGGGACGTCAGGTGTAGGGGTATGGTTTGATGGGGACACACAGGTGGTTGGATTTGAACGAGTAGTCCAGTAGTGGAATGAATGTCATGGTGGTCGATTGGGGTCAATGAAACGAGTAGGCAAGAGGGCACGTTTGAGGGGAGGAATGGAACAGTTGCGGGTGTGCT
>NW_008751881.1:71269-83942 GCF_000715545.1 Opisthorchis viverrini | reverse complement strand
GGAGTTGTAGATCATAGGCCAGGTGGAGTGGAGATCAGCTAACCAGATCGTCCAAAGCGGGCACTTCCGAAGTTTAAGGCTTGGGAAGATGAGGGGATGGGAGGAGATTTGCAATGCGTTTGTCTGAACTCACTTTTAGGGATCAAAGACCCAGAAGAGACTTATCCATGAGTCGAGGACAAACAAATGCTAAGTCTACCGAAGCAATCAATCGGCTATTTGAACGGTCTCTATCAGGTCCGGCGCCCATAGAAATGTGACTGGCTTGACCCATCACAAAACAAACCGATTGGTGTGTCAGCAGAGAGGGCTTTAAGTTCAAATTAGCTATGCCAGAGCCTCCAGCGACCAAGCGAGGTATTCTCTCACATGCGGCTTCCTTATATGATCCGTTAAGATACGTCGCGTCCCTGCCTTTACAACCAAAACAGTTGCTACAAGAGCTTTGTCGATCAAACTCTGGCTGGGATAAAGAAGTTAATCAAGCTATTCAAGATGCTTGGGAGAAATGGAGAAATCATATTCAAATTGTGGAGTCATTAGCCATCCCTAGATATGTCAAACCTAAACGGTTTGTTATCGAATAGCAGTCATTGCGTATTTTCTCTGACGCATCCGAAGTTGGTTATGGCGCCAACACGCATCATAGGTAAGCACCTATGATGCGTGTCGCTACAACAATTTCACTGCAGTTTTTGAGGTGAAAATCAAAGGTAGCGCCCCTTATGTCAGTCAATATCCCGCACCCCAAACTTCACGCTGCTGTATTGGCGGCTAGACTAATGTGTTATTTGGTGACAGCTCGAAATCCGTTTCGACCAAATATACTTATGAACAGAGTCAATGATTGTGCTGCATCACAGTTTAACAGTTAACTGCGTACATAAAAATACGAACGCCTCGAAGGGACATGTTCTGACCAACACGAACCCTATCAATTGTGCCGCATGTAGTACCCGTAGGAAACATTCTCAGGTACTGTAGCTTTGGATTCCAGGTCCCGGTTCTTGAAGCTCGGTAACCAGCAGTGGTCTAAGACTGACATTGAACAAATTCATTATAATTCCACAGATCCAGAGTTAAAAAGGCTCGCCACGGTTTCAACTACCGCGGAAACTGACCTTCCAACAAACGTGTTTCCCTCACACTATTAACTTTGCGTGAGTCCAGGGCAAGCGGTAGCTTGGTTTATCGGGTTAAAATCCTAATTTTGTAGTGAAAGTGTCGGTAAGGGTATGGAAGTTAAGAATACTCTGAGGTTCGCCGAACTGAACAAAGCAAAACGATCGCTATTGCGGTATGTTCAGCTAAAAACTTTTCCCTTGGAGCTCAGTACAACTTATAAGCTCTACTTGCAGCCATGTAAAGAGATATATAGAAAATTGCCTATTTACAAGTACATCCGATCGTTTTTAATAGCCTGCTATGTATGGGTGGTCAATTGAGCAATAGTAATCTCCCTATAATCCCCCAGGAGATCACTCGGTAACGCAAAGCATAATCGATCACGAAACTGGAGGTCATCTTGTCACTTCACATAATCTAGCAACTGCACGAAAACGCTATTGAACTTTGTGGGCTGTTAAGCAAATTATTAGGAGATGCATGGGATGCAAAGTAAAGTCAGCTCTACCAGCCGAACAATTAGTGACGGATCTCCCAGATGCCAGAGTAAAGCCAGAATACCCCTTTTTAGCGACAGGTTTCGACTACTTCGGACATTTTCAAACTCGCAAAGCCGCATTACGAGGAAGCGATATGGCTGTACGTCGCAAGTATGCAGACCCATGCGATACATATAGGAGTGGCTTATTTACTATCTACTGATTCATTTCCCATGGCATTTTCCCGATTCAACACTCAACGAGGAACTCCGAAGGAGGTGTACATCGATAGAGGCACCAATTTTGTTTGGAAAGAAATAGAGGTGAAACAATTCTTGAAGGGGTTGAACTGTTAAAAATGTGAAGGACGGTATATTAAGACGACAAGATACTGGAGATTTAATCCCCTTAAGCTGATCCCAGAGGTGGCACCTGGGAGAGGATGAAGTAGTCAATTCGACGTGTTTCGAGTGCAGCTTCTTGGGATCAGGTTTTAGTAAAAAAATTGCTGATGACGTACATAACGGAAGTTGAACGAATATTGGATCAATGCGCATTGATCCCAGTGCTAGATGATCCCGGTAGCATTGATGTATTGGGCCCAAACCATCTATTGCTACCACAAGTATCATTCGTTCCTGTGGACGAAGATCCAAGAATACGGCACTGCTATACGCGGCAGCGGAGGCAAGTCAATTGCTAACCGACACGTTTTGGCGCTGCTGGCTAGCAGGATAATTTTTACTGCTTCAGTGGCGGCATAAGTGGACGACTCGCAGAAGGAAAGTATGAGTGGGTGATCTGGTATTTATACATGGAGGGCAACAGAAGCGCGGTATCTGGTGGATAGGAAGTGTAACAGCCACTACACTTGGATCGAACGGGTGCGTCGGGACGGTCGGCCTGAGACTCCCGATGGTTCAGTTACCAGAGATATACAAAGATGTGCATGCTTGAGAGAGTGGGTGAGCCATAGTACCTGGATCACCGCAAGGGACATGAAATACTGGGAGGTGACTGTGGCTAGAGTCAGCTGTACCATTTTGCATCTCATAGTCGCCAGTGTCCGGTGATGAGTGATGGTGTTTTAGGAAAACCAAGCTAGCTATGGTTGGGCGGTGTAATTCCACCCCACGGTCCGAAACTTCGCTTGATTGAGCCTGCTGTTTACCGAGTCCACCCCGTAGACTCGATATGCACTTGTAATCCCTCATGAACTTTTAACCCATGACGAGTCAGACCAATTTAGCTGACCATATTTCGAGGGCGTTTTTGACCATTCTGCGTTACCGCGTATTAGGCGCACACATGGGTGGCAAGTTGAGACCGATTTTTCTTCATTTCTCAGGCTTCTTTGGAACTGCAATACTTTGCGCAAAAATCTAGATGGAAACCGTCGTAATTCTAGTATCAGGTTTTACTGATAAATCTCAAGAATCCACAAGTTATGGTTTGTCATTTTGCGCGCCACTCAAGTATGCATTCCCGAATACATCGAAGTATTCTATACGAGGGGAAATAGACACAACACCCTCAATCACTGTCCATGCTCAATGTTTCGGATCCCGTTGCCACTCCGAAACCCAATCCATCGGAGTCCTTTCAGCGTCCTTGGACCGTTTCGTCGGCTAAAAATCCGCAAGCTGTCCACACCTCCTGACTAATGTGGTGACAGGTTTGACGCAGGTTTAAGAGGACTCTGGACGTGGTTGGATAACCAATCGCTCACTGAATCGCTGAGTTATATTGGAGGAACAATATTCCTTCTGAGGTCTTTTCTGGCCGTCAAATCAATGCTTCCTTCGCAATAATTTGCCCTTCGTTAGGTAATTAGCAACGTGACAAAATTCAAGTAGTTGGCAAAAGTGGATAGCTTCATCACAAACTTCGGTGCATTCCTGGCCTTCAAGCGTATGGAGAGAAACACAAAGCTCTGACGTCATCGTCGTACCTGTCAGTTTTAGACAGGTGTGAGTTAAGGTGATCATTCACAGTGCCGTAAATGGGTCTGGCCCAGGCAAAGATCCCTTTAAAAGACACTTAAAATTCTATTCAATAAACCCCAAACTGATATCGTTGGTTTGGGTCCTTATTCTGCGTCAGAAAGTGATGCGTTTACTCAATGTTCAGCCTCCTACATCTCCCAACACAACAGTTTCAAATTAGTCAGGTCTGTAGCATACGATCAAAGGCCTTTAAATATTACGGTCAGACAACACGTCTATTGTTCTTGCGGCACTTTTGGCCTTCGTTCAGTGGGCCGTTCTCGACATTCTTCCTACCAATCCTCAGAAGGTTTTACGTATACCTTCTCGAATCCCCTCTTGCTTACCACTTGCATAAAGACCAGTATATACCAACTATACTTGAAATATCGCATGGCCCTTAGTGCACATACCACCCAATTTATTTTTCCTTCCACCCTTAAAAAGGATTACCACAATTCGTAATCAATCTGGGCAGTCCCTCCGAAAGTGTGCATGCAGCGGTTCGCTGCATTTCACACATATGAAACGGAGCAGAAGTTGACGCACGTGAGAACAACTGCCGAAGCAGTTTTTCGGTCGGTTATTGGAGGGGCCAGTGGCTCGGTTTTCAGATTAATCATACTTCACCAGAAAATTTGAACGGATGAAGTAACAACAGAGGGTACTACAAAAATAGGCGTCCGAAGAAACTGCAACGATAGCTTGTTAAGGTAAGCAGTTTTGCGTTTTGCCTGTCAACGTTTTGCAACAAAACAGAGCATTTTTGTGGTTCTCTCGATTTCGTCCGCTTTTTTCATTGAAGATAAAGTTTGACAGCAATGAGGCTCAATCGCTTTTGAAAAGTCAACAACACAAAACGACTGTGGTCCAAAACTCCGTGGTGCTCTTTTCGGTTAACAAAACGGACCATAGTAATCATGCTCCTCGCTTTTTGTTGCACTCGCCCTGCACACCGGTCGTCTTTCCGTCATTCATTTTAAGTTACCGTATCAGGGACCTCGGCTGAGATCAGAAGTGTATGTTAAAAAACTTTAAATATGCGGATACGATTAGTGTAAAGACTCTTCGGTTATCCTCATGACTGCATGCGCCTGCTGTGTTGTCCCCGGTGGAGTTGGTGTGGTTAAAAGCGGGTAAATACCTAGATATTGTCCGCTGTCTTTCATAATCTTGTATCACAGACTAGTCTCCAAACGATAGATGTGTGCAAAGTTCATTCCCAGTTGTACTCAGTTTCTTGGATTTGGGATCGCCCAGAAAGCAGTTGGCTTGAAAGCCAACTGCCAAGCTTGGCAAACAGATCAACAACCACATGATCAACAACCGATAACGCCCGTCTATACCGTTAAACACCCACGTTCAAAATACTGCTCCGCTTCCACTCGCTGATAATAACTCGAAACCTACTTAACTCGTGTTTTTATTATGATTTCACCAAGATGTTGGAAGACCTCCCATTAATTATTACCAATATTCCTTGGTCAGCATTTTCTGCTACCAAACCAAGTGTTTGCAGCATCAGGTATCTTCGAGTATGGTATTACATGGCTACCTGATGTCGTCACAAGTGTCATCTTGGATTCAGGAATCTATGACCCACCGCCTCACTGATTCCAACTGACGGACTTGGTACTCTTGTGCAACCAGACCGTAACATCAGGGGTGTCACCACGATAACACCGGCCCACCTGCCCATGCCTTCCCACTGAAGGACAAGAACCCAGATCTAATGACTACTTTTCTGGTTTGAGAATCTGTGCATGTGATAACCAGTTTGAACCAAAAGGCCCTCAGAGTAGCAGCGCAGGTGAAGCGCTGTGGTTAAAGTTACAAGGTGCTATAGTATTATGTTCAGGCAGAATCGCTCTAACTAAACGGGGCTGCGGAAACCTCCAGGCAGTATAAAGAGGCCTGCAATGGTGCAGAATGACGGGGGTGCCATTGCTTCCATGTTTAGTGTTACGAAAACCAGCGAAAACCATAGAAGCATGTAAAACAAACGAAAAAGATAAGAAAGATTACGACACTTGTCGATCAATAAACAATCTCCAGGATTCCACCGTCTTTGTAAATAACGTTGAAACGCACACACATTGCGCCACCCAGTCGTTAGTGATTTCAAATGAATTTCTACAGAAATTTTAAGTTATTGAAATTTAGCTGATGGGCAGGGAATGCGGGCGCACCATTTAGGCCGATTGCCACTAATGTGTAGGACCGAGTGGTCACCAAAGGAAAAATTACTGAATTTGTGAATGGGACAAGCAGGAAGTGTGGCAGGGCTCTAAATAGTTTAACCCTAACTGAAAGGTTCAGGAGGCGTAAATAGATGTGCCTCGGTTTCGATTGGTTTCACGTTAGCGGTTTGTTATATTTTCAATTAAAGGCCTGAAAGGGTGGAGCAGCGTAGGCGGCGGTACGAGAGGAACGAGTACAGTTGTGTCACCCATGCAGTGCCAGTATCGTGTCATCATGGAACTGACGCACTTCGGGTTCTGGACAGCTTCGTAACGGGCGCCCACCATGGGCTCGTTGGATAGAAGGGCTACGATTCTGTGGCCAATGTGCTTTGGGTTGGGGCAAAACAGGGTGAATCAGGTCATTGCGGAACCGTGGGTATTTTATCTCATGTGGTGATTCATGCAGACAGAAGTTGGGTGCATGGCAATCAAACGAGACATTTGAAGCATGTGTTATCCAAGATGAGGATTTGGAGAGGGGAAATAATGGAATGAAACCAGTGTGGCTTGGGAGTGTGTAGAAATGCTAGCTGGCGTGGAGTCCATTGATAGAAACACTAAAATTTAGTGCGGCTATGGAATTGAGCGTATGCCGCTAGAGATAAAATTTATGTTGACCGATCTGGTAATCAGCGACTGGAATGGTGCGGACGAATAAGAAGATGAACTCCCATAAGTAGGTAAGATGACATCATCTGCCATAAGGTAGACACCTCACCAGTTGCAGAGGGCTGGTGGACTAGCAGGCGTTAAGCCAATGCGCAAGCGCAGTTGTATAACATGGGCGATGTGAAGGTTAGTCAGATAGATAAGGCAGCAAGGGTTATTGCCACAGGAGTACCTCATGGAGTCAATCACGATGTTAGTGAACCATGGAATCACGATAATTGCTAAGCCCGGTATTGTCTATTCAGAAGCGCCCCTTGAGTAGAGCGTCGGATAGTGTATAGAGGTAAAGATAAAGAATGACTGTCAGAATAATCGTCAGGGGTTGTTCAAAAATCGAAGCATGCCAGCGCACTGATGGCACGGCACTGCCATGCCCAGTCGAATAGCGTGCCCGCAAATATTTACATCCTACTTTTGATGATGCCTCGCCCAGTAGTACCCTTACGTACGACTGCGAACAAACTGTCTACCTGGACTCAGTCGCCTCTGGACCCAGTTTATTGTAGACCGCTGAACCTTCCGTTTGGATATAAACATCTCCTAGGCTTTCAATCATTGCTCCTCGCAACTTTATCATTTAATGCACAGTTCGTTTTCCGTCTTGTGCATGAGCACCAATCTCTCCCTCAATTGAATTTTTATGCCCGACTTTCACCAAGAGCGACACTAGTGGTTTAAGTGTGCTTCGTGCCTTTGAGAATCCTGCTACCATTTATGGGTACTGCTGACGCCTTGGCTTCATCACCCCCACTTACGCTTCCCTGGCCACACGCTTAGTAGTCCAAGGCGGAAAAAGCCTCATCGGTGCTTTTAGATTTTAGTTCACACTGACCAGTTAGATTGTGAAATTCCAGCCACGGCACCAGTTTTACTGTTCTGGTCCGCCATTTTTGCAAGCTGAGGTTATCTTATCACGCGCCGGGTAGGAGGCCTTTTTTGCCCTTAATTGCTCTGTTTTTGCCCGCCACCTTCAAATTTCAATGATCTGATCCTGTCTCTGCATAAAATGTTTTTCCAAAGGTAGGTTGAACCCTTGATAACTGTTCCCTTCGTCACGCTGGTTTAGACGCAATCAAGTCTATATTGGATATCTCGCGCAATTCCCAGTTCCCACAAATCCTCTGACTGTAACCGCATGACTATGACTGACGGTATGCCACCCATTAGTCGAGAATATACAATATTATTATTGCATGATGGTCAACAGGGAATGTAGGGCAACAAAAGGTTTCCAGGTAAACTTCATAGCGTCGTATTTTCGCAGGGAGATTGAAGGCAGGATTGTGCCTCGTTATCCATAAGGCTGAAACTGTCACCCACAAAATCAACCGTGACATTGTCGACCGGCGTTCGGCAGATATCGGAACATTGTTGGTTCTTTGTTTCTTATTTTCGACCGACCTGAGCTCAGCTTGATGCTGGACTGTCGGGCAACTCTCCCATCTCACAGACGACGTTCGCGCTAAGCATATTGGTCGTTGCGGTACATAGCCGTGGGCGATGAGACGGTTGCGGAATAGTATCCTGTCTACAACCCGCTCTGCGAATTTCGATATCCTAGCCCTGGAATCAGGGGTTTGCTTCAGGTGACCCCTCCGGATAGTGGACCCCGCGGGTCCATGGTCGTGGTCGTAAGAACCTCGAATGAATACTTGATGGATGCTCTACAGCACATCCGGGAGCTAAAATGCCCGGGAGCAACTATAGGTGCAAGTACTTGGTCTGGCCGGTCGAGATAGTAGGAACAAAAGCTGTCCGGCCCCACGTAGGTTGCACCGCAGTATCGGTTGTATTATTCTTCCGCGTCCATGCTGTGATAACCTCTGGCCGGATGGTCAAGCGACTTCTGGATTTTCCGTAGAAACGGTGCTCCAGCTGGTGACACTGTATCCGGCAGATCTGGACTGGACTTCGCTGAATGTGCAAACATGAATCTTCACGAAACTTTATCTGTCGGTTCCTTACCTTTGCGCTCACGAAACCTGCAATCTAGTGCGACAAGGACGGCTTCCACTCGGTCATTTGATTGGGGCGAAATGACAGAGAACAAGCTTGTATTTAATCATTTTTCAGACAGTTCCTGGGGTTATAATGAGGATCGAATACCGCTGTGGGATAAAGTGGTCCATAAAGTTACAAAGCTAATAATTAGGTGTGAGATGGACGATCGTCATTTTAGTTGAATGAACTCCTCAGTGGCAGAATTTCGGCCACTTGCCACTAGTATCAATTATGACCAGAAGGTTGGTAACTAACACACTTCATTCAACTAACGTTGTACTTCTTTTTAGAATGAACCGTGTCCCAGACACAAGAATCAGCTAGTGCCGTTGCTTTGGTTTGGTTCAACTAGGGTCTTATTGATTTTTAAGTGTGAACTGCGATCGTAAGTGATAAACTACCACGACAGGGGTTTTGGGAAGCAACTTGGCGGACCATCCCAACGGCCATTTAGAAGGTTTTGACAGCTTGATACACCAAAAATGGCGCACTTAGTCACGAGACCATCGTTGGGCTGCCGTGTCTTTTAGTCATGGCCAGCCCGAACCAGCGGAATGCAACAGTACGCCGGATCTTCCAAGGCCGTCGATGGACTGACATTCCACCTGGAAGTTACGTCTCAGAAAGAGAGCCGGAGGCGGTTGGCGACATGCCGCCGAGTTGGGAATCATGCAGACGAGATCTTGCTGGTAAGAAGCAACGCCTGTAGCATCCTTCTTGATTGCTTTATTAGTTTTCTTAAATGGGACTGCTCCTGTTTTGACATCGAATGGAACTGTAGTGTCTGAACGGACGGGAACACGTAGCCAAAGTCCTCGAGATTCTTCCACTACCATCACCTGCAGGTAAGTTTCAAGCAAGTAAATCTTCGCTAAACGTTTGTATCTGATGAGTTTCATGAATGCGTCAGAGAATGAGGTGGCACTGGGAACAGGGGAAATTTGTAAACAAACAGATTTTACCTGTGGCCTCAACCTTTACTATCGGTATGGCCAATGTCATGTTAATGCGCTACTGGGCGTCTACGCCCAAAAACCGATCTGCCGCAAATAGTCTGGTTTTTGCCCTTGTCTACTGTCCAAATCCATCGGGAAATATGAGTACATGGCGTGAGAGGAGTCGGTTTTGAGAGGCGCTCAGACTTTTGGGCAGCGTGGGATCTGGACCCCAAATAAGTGAGTTTGAGGTTGGCTGAAATTGGCTGTGCGACTTATCGATCCAAATCAATCACACCCAGCCAAGCCTGGTGCATGGCCTCTCGTAGAGTGTGGTTTGCAAAGTCGGAGTGTTGGAGGCTGTGGAGCAGTCAAACTCGCCAAAAGCATTGGTGGACCAGCAATATTTCGGCTTCGCCAACGTTTGTTAGATTGGCCCAAAGTTTATCACCAAACGCCTTGATGTCCGAGCTGCGAACTAATTTTAATGTTGCTCATATTTATTGCCACAAACGTACTTTGACAAGCGAAATCAATTTCAAAGGCCGCCATCACGCAGATGGCCTGCGATTTACGAGCTTTACAGCGGTGTGATGGCGGTCCCAAGGCCTCATTTCGATGGACGTTTTCGTTGCTACGATGACTGCGTTTCATAAGTTTATGACTTATAAACCGGTAATGATAAGCCAAATGGCGGCCACTGCACATAAACAGCGTTTGACAATTTTACGTTTTCATCCACCAGGCTTACCCTCGAACTGTCTGGGAAGAGCGTGAGGATTCCCTTGCATACAGCTGCCAAAAATGCATGAACGTTCACAGTATTGCCCTGGTTCAACTCGACGGAGACTCAACGTTTAGCTTTGGCCCCGCGTTTTCATATTAGCATCCTGTTGAACCCTGTGAGGAAGCTGGATTTTGATGTCTGCAGTTTGGGCCGACCGGAGGTGGGGATAGTAAACGAGGTTTGTTAAGCTGAAGCTGAAATGTTTGCATACCCAGAGTGGCAAAATTTTTAAAATTCATCATGATTTTTCTTAACTGGAATGATCACTGGTGACGGAAGCTGGATATCTATATCTGGTAACCGAATAAATGTAGCGGCTTCATCAAGAGTTCGATGAGCCGATTTGGAAAATTCAATTCTGTATATCGTCACTGTTCGTGTGGGGAGAGAATGTGTAACGATATTCTGACTTCGCATTATAAAAACGGTTTGAGCTTTTCTTCCCATCGAATGAAATCGGGGTCAGAAGTGTGTTCAGATTGGCGGTAACAGTGGATTTTTGACAGAGTTGCGGCCGTACCAGCTGAGGCCACTGAAGGCACGCTGATGCCGGCTGCTGGATTTGTGGTTCACACTCGCTAAGGCAAAAATTCTGTGTTCCGTCTTGGTTAATTGTAATGGTATGGCAGTCCACAAAGCTAATTTATCGGAGTGTATGATAGAGAAACAAAAATAATGGAGCTAGATTTAGTATACAATAACGAAGTACTGTACAAAACACCACACAATTAACACTACAATTTTTGCTGTCCTTAATCCTAGGGGCCGTGTCATGAACCTCGTATTGACGGTGGTGCTCCATTCCAATTCTGTAAGTCATCCCAAGCCAGTGCTTTAAGAAGTAGAACCACAGAGGGTATACGGTGCATGATACTCCCGAAAACGGGTCAGGCAACACAGCCCATCGTACTGAAGGTATAGGCATCGACAACATTCTGTAAGTCAGGCGGCTTCGGGGCGTATCATTGTAAGCTGGCTTTCGGCAAATACTGGAACATGGTTGACTGTTGGGTCTACATTTTCGACCGGTCGGAGCTTGGCTCGATGCTGGACTGGCAGGCCGCCCGTTATTCTGACCAATGGCATTCACTTCAAGCCTATTGGTCGTTACAGCGCATTGTTGTGGCTGATAAGGCGGTTGTGGTGTTGGCTTGCCCTCGGCACGTAAGTTTAGTGATCTGGAAGTGGTGACTCGACGAATATATATCGGGGAGTTTGCAGTCAGCCGTCAGGGTGAACGCGCTTTTCTGGACAGTCGTTTCTGGCCTTCAAATTAACCTGCTCATGAAGTCCACAAACCTGTGGACGTGCCCCGTTGTGCAGGCATGTTGGAAAGAACGAATCAGTCAACATAGTTGAACCGGTGCTTTAAGTCGAGGATCTCCAAGGTCTTTTGGGCCACTACACGCATATGGGTGCTATGCCGTTTGGTGGGTTCTGAAGATGTAGCCCACAGAGTCCTCAAAGTCTTCAAGGATTCTGGTCAGCCAGATTAGGGGCCTTTTTTACTCATAGGTGCTTTTACTTTTTTGCTTTTTTTTACTTTTTTGCCTCGCTCTTTGTTTTTTACTTCATAGGTGACCTAGAGTAAGCGTCTCAAGCAGTCTGGTCACAGCGAGAAGCTAGCTAGCCCCTCGGTGATTGTTGCACTCATCGTGAGAAACTGACTCGAGAACAGCAAGCGGGATTCCGGCCTGGTAGGGGTTGCGTTGACCAAATCTTCACACTGCGTCAGGTGCTAGAACAACGCCGTACGTATAAACGACCCACAATTATAGTATTCCTGTATTTCCGGGGTGCATTCGACTCGGTCGATCGGTCTGTTCTTCTTGAGACGCTTGCCCACCAAGGAACGCCCCGGAAGTTTGTAAACATAATACGTTCATTGTATTCTCAGACTTCGGGACGTGTGGGAGTGTACGGAGAGCTCTCCAAAACCTTCCGTACACAAAGCGGTGTCCGCAGAGATGCATACTCTCCCCATTCCTTTTTAACTTCGTGATCGATGCAATAATGAGACGAACGCTGGAGGGTCTTCAAAACCCTGGTGTTCAAATAGCCTGCGAGGAAAACCTTGTCGATCTGGAATATGCAGACGACGTCGTTCTCATGTTCGAAGAGGAGGAAAAGGCGCAAGTATTCTTGGATGAACTGACAAAAGTCATCCCGTCCTTTGGTATGCACTTTGCACCCACAAAGTGTAAGGTCATGCTTGTGAACTGAACACGCCACTTACAATCTAGGGAGAGGTACTGGAAGTTGTGGATAGTTTTACGTATCTTGGAAGTTGTATTATTTCTGATTGTAGTGTGACAGATGAGGTGAATGCACGAATCTGCAAGGCTCGGGCCGCGTTTGCTAACTTGAGACACCTATGGCGTCAGAATGGTTTATCCCTGAATCTGAAGGGACGTGTGTATGAAGCTACAGTACGGGCTGTTTTGTTGTA
>NW_008751881.1:67824-70768 GCF_000715545.1 Opisthorchis viverrini | reverse complement strand
GATGATGATGATGATGATGATGATGATGATGATGATGATGATGATGATGACGATGTATCCAGGTGTTCGACAATACTTGTCTCATAACCACAGCTGCTATGGGTTAGTGTCAACGAAGCAGTTAGAAGTCATCGCTTCTGGGTCACCGGACGCACGGAGGGAGAAATGTGAAAGAGCTGAATTCATCCTTGGCGTTCTGAGATGCATAACCACGTTCGGGTTTTGTATGCATGTTCCGGAGGCACAGCATGTATCAATTTTAAGAGAGTATAAGGTTTCAGCAAGCATTGCCTGTTTGCCAATTTGACATAGAGTACGGACATTAAAAGCTCCCATATAGAAGGGATCTCGTGGATTTAGAAGGGTGTTTTTTGTTTACTATTAATAGGCAGCGAGGAGCATAAGGCCCTTCGGTCAGATAACTGGCAGTCAAGTGACCCAGTGACGTTTGCTTGTGTGGTGGGAGGGACATCGGTGGACATCAAACTGCATGGGCAAATGATACTTCCCAGTTGCCCAGGCCGAGGAAGGAGGTTTGGTTAAGGGACCTCACCTTGAGCTCCTAGCTCAAAAGCCGGACCCGCGAGGCAGCGGACAGTGGGGTTTTCCCTGAGGACTCTGCCCGGAGCCGATGACCCAATAGTCTGTCCTACTCGGCTGCAGGGAGTTGACCTAACTCGATGGCGCAGGGAGTAGGGCATTAGTGTTTCGCTCGCGATGCGACTGCACTCAACAAGTGCCTTTTGAACAGCACCGGACTCTGACTTTAAAAGTACTTTGATTGCACTGAATAATTCGCCAGCGGCCACGGTCAACCTTTGGGCGATCGGAGTGTGCGGTATTTAGGGCTGACCTCTTCTAACCCGTCCTTTCTCGGGGGAAGTCAGCATCGCTGCTTCAATGAATATGGACATCCAGGTCGCCTGGGGGAGACACCTACTGCTTCACATTCCTACCTAGGAGGACAGTATGACATTATCTCCAGACCGCCTCGTAATTCGATTTCTCACAGTCCGGGGCGTAGCTGTTCGTCGGTTTCTCTCTGTTAGCCTTCCTGATGTTGTTGAACCGTTATGAACTGAGTTCCAGCCAGTTTAACCTGCAGGGTGATTGAAGGACAGCCTCAGGTCGGTGCTGTCGTATTTCGACGGAGTTGATTCAACTAAACCCTCTCCAACATCTTGATCCGGTGTACACAGGGCGAGACTACCAAGGATCATAAACGGTTTATAGTCCGTAGCAAAAATCAGGCCCGTCACGAAGAGACTGGACCTTACCATGGTGTGGCGGTTTGTCTACCTCGGCGATCCATTGAGCTATACTGGGGAGTGTCCCAGGGACACTCATAGAGTCTCTCATATCAGGTTGATCCATAGGTAGAGGTCTGACGAACACAGTCTCCGGCCCTCCAGGTTGGGGGTTGGAATATGTATGGTGGCGTGTTCCGTAAAAATGGCAATGCACTTGCATTTCCAGCCGAACACCGCTGCCTTGTGGTTAGGCTATCGAGCCAAATGCTTTGGTTGAGGACCCTAATCATCCTCCTGTCTAGGTGTGGGAGCCCTGACAGTATCCCAGCCCTCGTACAACCATGAAAAAAGCGTTCAGCTGTAAAATTCATCCGGTGCCTAGCTGCCATGCCACCCGAAGGAAGCACGAGGGCTGGGATACTGCCAGGTTGCCCAAGCCTAGACAGAGAAGTCGAGAGGCAGAGGTCGCATTCGAACCGCGGACCTTCCGGCCAGTAAATTCGCGCTCTAACCACTTGGGCCATTTCGCTCCCTGTACAACCACGACATACACAACGGCTAGAGAATGAGTTTTGGGTTGTGAGACGGGTACTTTCATTGAAGAATGTGTCCTGCACCAGAAGCTGCGTTGGTTGGGACATGTGCTGCGTTTGCTTTTTCATTTTTTGCCGAAGAGGGTGCTTTTTTCCATGCCCAGCTCAGAGTGGCGGAAGTAGATAGGTGGCCAATCCTTGATCTGGCAGAGGGGCGTGAAGGAAATCGCGAAACGTTTGGGTGCTGTCGGTGCTACTTGCCTTCCAGGATGGGGACCGCGTGATCCTCACTGCGCCTGATTAGAGACGCTGCAAGATATGGCTCCTAACTGATGTCATTGGCGATCTTGTTGTCAGTTTATATCCAGATTGCCTGAATGAGTGTTTGGAGGTGTAGTGATCTCGGAATGATTGTAGTAAGGTAGCACTAAGTCACTTCCTCGTCCACCTTTATTCGTTTCCTTACAAGAAGGCTTTCAGTTAAATCATGGTTGTACGGCAGCGAAGCGTCGGTGTTGAACACTGATATCATGCTGTCGATGATGATTCCATTCCAATTTGGGGCTTTACTGTGGTTGACAAATTTGTCCGGAGGCCGTGATTCTGTAGAAATGTGCCTATTTGTGTCAGAGACTTTGATAAAGTCCACAAGCAGTCCATAGAGTGGCTGATTCCGTTCATGAAAATCGTCTTGCGTTTGTCTTGCGGCAAAAATTAAGCTGTCATATTCCTCCGCTTCGATATACAGAGTACCAGCGGCAAGTCGGTTAAGCAGTATATGAGCCATGATCTTATCCGCTGTTCGCAGGAGACCGATTCTTCATTACTTATCCATCCTCCTTTCCTTCTATGCAAAGGGATTGTCGTTTCATCTGTGAAGTATTACAGAATGTATTCCATCCCAAAGATGGTGCGTAACAGGTGTAAAAGTTCCTTGTGGAGTGTCGGTCCTCCCAACTTCAAGAATTCCTTCCAATCCCACTGCTACTCATCTTGTAGCTAGTTTATGACCTCCGGCAGTCGTGCGGCTGTAGCTATAAACATATAGGTCTTCACTTGGGAAAGCTGGCCACGTAACTCAAACCAGCGTCCCACCAGTTTGGTAATGTTGCAAAGTAATATTTCCAAGTGGCCAGAATGTCGGGCTTGTTATATATATAT
>NW_008751881.1:55283-67557 GCF_000715545.1 Opisthorchis viverrini | reverse complement strand
ATATATATATATATATATATATATATATAATCGCAGTAAGTTACCTGCCGTTTGCTGTAAGACTTATTCCCGACCGTTTGTTCTCCTTGCAGCTACTTTGTGACCCAAATCTGTCATCAAGCACTCCATGAAAAACGGGTTCGTGGCAACTCATTCCGAAGATGAGCGGTGCAGACGGTGTGGCCTTGGCGGTTGAGTTATTTAGAACAACCTTTCCAACGCTAGACAGTGATGTTTCAAGCTACGTTGAAGGTAACCCTACCTTACTTACTAATTTTTCAGGAATTTTGCAGGAAAATGCCGAACATTTTGATTGTGAAGGTGATGTGCACGATGCGATTGGTGGTCTTCTGAGTAGCTTTTCCACTGAGGTGTCTGAGAAAGAAGTGGACGAGTTGTGTTCCAGGATCTATGCGTTGATGAGTTCGTACGTGCTCCTTGTTCTATGACCATTTTTAGCAGGCAGAATTTCAAGGACCATGAGCAGACATTAGATGCTCCTGTACATATGGCCACCTTACTTGATAACTTCTCCGACAAGGTCGCGGACAACAATAGCATTTGGATGGCAAAGCGTGATATGTCTTCCGTGGTGGACCTCAAGAAGCTCGAGAAGGCTGAGGCCAAACTTAAAGAAAAGCAAGAGAAAAAAGGATTGAACTCAAGAACTGTTGGATCTTGTAGCACTAAGTATGTCCCAAGACAATGTGCCCTATAATATTTAGTTCCATAAAATCTCTGGACAACGGGGAGGACGTCGCCACTGTTAGTCAGCAGATCGATAGACGCGACGTTCACTCAACTGTGGATTCTTCTGGTCGATTTGTTGGTGATATTCGGATAGAAAACTTTGATGTCTGTTATGGAAGCAGGTAAAATACTATTCTCCACTGTACTGTGCAATGCGTAGAACACCGTTAGCGTTACAGACACTACGTTCCTCCAGAAGCCTACCGATATTTACACGGTCGCCTTGTTTTCCACTGCGTCCAACTTGCATGTTTTACTAAGGTACTCTTCCAGAACTAGTCTTGAAATGCTTCCAGTAGTGTTTTTTTCTGTCAGAGGAAGGACTGGCGCTATATCCTGTCTAAGTACGATTTCCTCACACTGCTGATCAGCCGATCTTGGTAGATCTTCAAGTGTTCAAACTTCTGGCTGGGAGGTCGCAGGTTCAAAACTCCCTGGAGTTTCGTATGAGACACATTGCTGGTGATTCCCAATGTGGCTGGAACAGCTGTGAATGTATCCTCAGCTTTTCAGCGAGATGGCTCAGTGGTTAGAGCGCGGAAAGTCCGCGGTGCGAACTCGACCTCTGCCATCCGACTTCCCCTGTCCAGACTTGGGCAACGTGACAGCATCCCAGCCCTCGTTCTTCCTTCTAGTGGCATGGTAGTTGAACATCGAAAGGTGTTACAGCTGAACGATTTTTGCAGCATAGACTAGTTATATCTACAGGAATCTCAAATGAACCGCTTCCGAATCTCACACTACCAATAAATTACAGTTCTTCTCACCTTCTAGCACTGTTACTTGAATCTCAAGGGTTGGCAACCTTCCGGTTAGCATACTGGGTTCTAGGTAGTACCATATCGTGTACACGGCTTTTCGTTTGTAATATTTTCAAAGGATATACTGCAAAACAGGGACATACTGCAGTGCTCTGCCCATCAACACTCGTACCGATCACTTTGTTTGTACGACCATGTGGGAGGCAAGATGATCCCACACTACCCAGTTTGAGGACGGTAAGAAATGTCAGCGGCTACAGCCAAACTGGGTGGTTTAGGATCTTCGGACTTTCCTGCTTCCTCGCATTTGGTTAGGAACCCTACAGGACATGGCACATAGCGAATCCCTCTCTCTCTCTCTCTCTTGTTCAGCTCTAATACCCTTTCTGTGCCTCTCTGCCGAGGAAGCACGAGGGCTGAGATATTGCTAGGGTGCCAAGCTTAGACTGGAGCGATCGAGATGCCAGGGTTGGGTTCGACCCGAGGATTTTTCGGTCAGCAAGTTCGCGCCCCAATCAATGAGTTATCCCAAGTTGACCTCATTTGCGATCATGCTGTCACTTTCCAGCCGGATTACTTTGCTAGACTTTGTCTGTCGTGTGCTGGGTGTATGTGAACAAACGTTCACGTAGACTGGCCTTTTCTTTTCGCCAAGTCCCTAAACTTTTTCTGCTGTTTTCCAGGGCACTCTCCTTACGATTGTTTGACAGCTAAGGATCAGTATATATGGCTGATGTGACATCTTCAGTGATGAAGATTTTGACCACAGTGGCAAGTCTCAGTCTCCATGTCCCTCTCTATTACGACCACCTGCTTGACAAGCCCGAATTGCTGTAGCATTATGTGGTTAGGGCTTTAAGTTTTATCATCTTATTAAATTAGAGTGCATGCCTGCACATCGTTTTGAATTTATCTTGTAAGCCAAGTTCACGCAACTTAGTGACTCCTCCTAGAGTGTGGTTCCGCAGGGTGGAAGTATGTGGTAGCGGTGTGCTGTTTTTTGGGCGGTTCTTGACACTTCAGAAGGTTATGAGCTATACTGTTTCGACAATTGAGTTATCTGCTCTGATGATGAATGTCCGCCTAGCTACCAGTGTCAGTAGCGTTTTTGCTGTTGACTGTATTTTTAAGAGAACTCAGTTTATACTGTCTTTTTTCGACTAGGGATACCTTATGTCCTTTTGCACCAGGTTTTTAGATCAACTTGTTATGGTGGTACCCTGGTGCAACTTAGACTTTTATTACCGGCCTGACATTGTGTCAGAAAACGGCAGCTCGTGCTCATTCACCCTTTTTTGATCCGGCGGCTGGTAATCTGACATTCTAGCTCCTCACCAGTGCGCATTTGGCATGATACTTCCTCCTTACTTACCTGCGTTGAGCGTGACCTTACCACAAGGTCCATGGGCCGAACCCGATCTGGACTTCCCATGTCTAGGTTTGGATAACCTGGTAGTATCCCAGCCGTCGTGCTTCCTTCGGATGGCAGGATATAAACATCTGTATGTAGGTATCTGTCCAACCGCGCTCTGTCGACGTCTCTTGGATTAGTGACGAAATATTTGCAAGCCAGTTGTCACAATTGGAAAGCAGATCAACGAACAGTAATCCGGTTTAGCTGTTTCGTCTGACAATGCCACACAATCGTGTGGTAACATGTGTGTTACCATGAGATTCTTCTGCTCTTAAAAATGGATACAATTAATTGAACTCTGATGTTGAGATAGTTCGCCCGTAGAATAAAACATTTCCATAGTTCGCACCTATACCATATGAATATTTCCATGGTCTAAATGAGCAAACAGTAATAAACATTAAGCTTTTCGGGGTCTGGTCTTCAGATCAATACATTTGTAGTGGTCAAACTAAAGACAACTTGTGAAATAAACAACTGAGGTTGGGAGCCTAGCCAATTGGTTGCTAGCGGAATTACGATCCAAATCGGTGCAAATCGGTCTACATTGGCTTCCTTCAGCTCATTGCGTGTAAAAATTTTCGTTCCTCCAGAATACTGAGTTTTCACATTCTTGACATAAACACTTAACGTAAAGGGACAAGATAGGTCAATGCTTCGAGCGCGAATTCACCGACCGGAAGGTCCGTGGTTCCAACCCGACCTTTGCCTCTCAACTTCCCCTGTCTGAGCTTGGGCAACCCGGCAGTATTCCAACCCTCGTACTTCCTTCGAGCAGCATGGCAGCTAGGCAGCTAGGTGCTACAGCTGAACGATTTTTTACCTAACGTGAATTTATGCTACACCACGTTGTGTTTCTATCCACAGACAGCCCATGTAGCAACGGTAGTATAGTTGTACTACCGCTGTTTCTTTTGGAAAGATTGTGGTCATCTGGTTGACGCTGTTGACTTAATTCTCATGTATTAGGTTCTACTATCAACTCTGGTCTCTACTAAATATCGTGTGTATTTCTTCAGGGTACTCCTCCAAGGCGCAAATCTAACCCTGTCCTACGGTAGACGATACGGATTCGTCGGACGCAATGGGTTTGGAAAAACCACATTGCTGCGTGCTCTCTCCAGGTAAAACAGATGATTAACTTCCTTTGTTTGTGATTTCTTGTGTGTTCTAAAAACATTAGTCCGTATGCCAAATAGGGCATACAGGAAATGGGCACTGTCTGTATTTTGAAACTTATGCATATGAAATTATTGCAGCCTTCATTTCGCTTCATTTACGAGGTTGCCCGATATCAGTACTTGTTGGGTAGGACCGTAGCTTGGTTGACGACTATTGCTTATTGTATATTTGGTTTTTAAATCTCCAGCCCGTTCCGTGTTTACGTTCTAACCACTGTTCAGGCGAGATTTCCAGCTCCCACCTGGATTACGGGTTCTCCATGTGGAACAAGAAATACCCGGCGATTCAACGCCCGCGTTGGATAGTGTGGTGCAAGCTGATACAGAAAGAACCGCGCTGCTTTCCCAGTTGGCACAGCTGAAAGCATGTGTTTCTTCAAACGGTTTATCGGTACCGAGTGACAGTGCAACGGAGGAAGAAAAGAAATATGGCCATCTCTTGGCGGAAGTTTACTCTCGACTGGCAGCCATCGAGGCAGACAAGGCCCCAGCACGTGCGGCAGTCATTCTCCATGGCTTGGGCTTCAATCCAGAGATGCAGGTAGGTGTTTTGTCTTCCTTGTATCCTTGTTTGGCTGGTTGGTTCCTTGGTAGCTGGTTAGCTGGTTTCCATAAACATTCCTTTGTTCTATATAGCCGACGGTAACATGGATAGAGTCAATGTAACAGTTTTACTGCGACCACTCGCCACCCAAGCGGACGAAATGCTGAAAAGTTCTAATTTCCCGAGTTAGTTTGGGTGTAAGAACTTTTTAGTCTGAACTGAGCGTTTATGCTTTTTATGGTTGTTTCTGTGGCTACTGAACGATATACCCCGTTCTTTCAGAAACGTCCAACCAAGGAATTCTCAGGTGGCTGGCGGATGCGGCTCTCTCTGGCACAGGCACTGTTCGCAAAGCCTGACCTGCTGTTACTCGACGAACCAACCAATATGCTTGACATGCGTGCTTTGATTTGGTTGGAAGAATATCTACGGGTATGTCTTGATATTTCAACTTCGACTGGGCTTCGGTTTCTACAGTACTATACCATATGAGCTGCCAGAATTCTCCTTACTGGAAAATGTTTTGTGTGTCTAGTTTTGGAATCCCACAATTTTACCGAAATTGAGTCTCAGACTGTGATCATTCTACTACTTTTTTATTGCTTTGTACTCCGACTTCTGTTTGATCGGCTTGGCAAAAAGTAAACTTTCAGCTCTTCTAGATTCTGACCACCTTCGAGGCTTGAATGTGCTCATTTGGCCAGAACCAGCTTGCGCGTAGGGATCTGGGATGAAACCGAGGACGAAATGGCCAAGCATCGTTTTTAGTATAATTGCATTTTGGACAGCGTGTGGATAATTAGCAGTTGGCCTGCTCGACCAGAGGCTGTGTGCCGCGATTATATCCCGTCTCAATGTACAACCGTTTTAGATTCGGAGCACCACTTTCATAGAAGGCTTTGCTTAACGCACTTATGTGCATGATGAAGCCATCCACACGCTGACGTTGGTGATTGCTGGTTTTCTCATCATTGCCTATTGATTCGCCGAGATCCATATGTGAGCCCACCTTTGCGTAGATGTTAACTGAATTGATCTAGGTTAGCTCTGACTTTGTGACCGGGTAACTCGGGTAGGTTCAACGTGGCTACTTTACTCAATCGTGAGAAAGTCTGTACAGCTCTTCATTGAAAGGGCAAGCAAATAGCATCATTTGACAAATACACCCACTTGTGTACAAGTTTGGTTTTCACGAGAGACACTCGAATCCCAGCTGAATCACTCGCTTGTGATGTTCTTCAGCTGAATATGCTGGGTTCAAGCAAAACATAAGGTTGACGGAAATTCGGGGTTGCATCTACGTGACGAGCCCCGAGAAGGACAAAACCGGCGTGGGCTGTTGAAGGGTTTTCAGCAATCTTATGAGCTGTGTGTTACGTTTATGAATACCATCATGTTCTAATTTTATTGCAGTCCTCATCAAACATAATGGTCATCGTATCTCATGACCGCTCGTTTCTGAATAATGTGGCAACGGACATTATTCATCTAACCTCCCGCCGACTCGATGTCTATCGTGGTAACTATGATGCGTTTGAACAAGCGCGTGCGGACCGTCTCCTTGCACAGCAACGTGAATATGAGGCGCAACAGGCCGAACGCGCACACATTCAGGTATGCATCTGATCTATGCTATGATGTCGCCATTTTTTTCTCGATAGTCCTGGGTTGGACCCACCGGCCATGAGTTTTCCAACAAAACCACCCTAGACAGCGTATCTTACGAAGTTCACTCAGCATTACGAATGAGTGTACAGAAATCCAAACAAAAGCCAGTGTCACTGACTTTGAAATAGACCGGTACATTTTTCTAGTGGATACTGGATGGCCACTGGCGATCAGTATTTATTCACTGCTGCGTATGACCAAACTGTAGGTCCGAAAACTACTCTTTATGGAACGTAATGTTACAGAAGTATTTTATGATGTCTACTGATCCTCAATTCGTTCTGTCCTTGTCCGCGGTCGATCAGTATTTACGTCATTTAGCCTCACGACCTGAAATGCAAGGTGTCATGTAGTAATTCGGACAACGGAATCGTGGTTTATCGGTGACAGTATACGTGGAATATTTTTGCAAAACAGCTTAGTCTAATAAATATCCTGGACCAGATCAAAACGCATCCTCACTTAGTGATCCCTGACGGATTTGTGTAATGCCGAAAACTCCGGTACTTCACCTAGAAGAACCAACTCCATCTTGTTCTAAGCAGCAGGTTCATAACCACACTTAGCTGTGGGTTTCTGGTTGAAAGTGGAGTTGATTTATATTGGATGACCATTCACCAACTGATTATATGCGACTGTTTTTTCGTCTAACAGAGATTCATACCCAAAACTTTGTAGATAGGAGTCTTAGCTCTACCATTCAGGAATCGATGGCTGATCATCAGTGTAAGTTGAATGTAGACGGACCGTAGAGCTGTCCATTCTTCTAGGAGAGGCCCATGTCACTTACCAGTTGTACCCGTCGCTTGGTCGCTAATTCTGTGGTTTTCCTCTAATCCAATCAGCAATTTATCGACAAATTTCGGTACAAGGCTAACCATGCCCGGCTCGTTCAAAGTAGAGTGAAAATGTTGGAACGTCTTCCGCAACTTGCAATGCCGGAGAAAGATCCGAAAATCACCATTCACTTGCCTATCTGTGATAAACTATCCTCACCTGTCCTACAGCTTGACGAAGTTTGCTTCCACTACGTACCGGAAAAACCGATCCTGTATAAAGTCGACCTCAGTATCTCTTCGGACTCCCGGATCTGCATTGTAAGTTTTTCTCAGGTCGTTGCAGTACTATGATATCTAGAAGCATCCTGCTTGTTTGTGTTTCCACCAGGGTTTTAATTATCCTCATTCTTTTACTCTCCTCCTCACGAGCATTTTACTAAAGGAATTCTCAGAATTCTGGCGGCATCAATGACCATTTCTCTTCGTCAGTTTGTTGGAACATTCTTCAATTACGTCGTTCTGAATCACTGAAACTCAGAACTTCGTGACACAATATATATCCTGGCTGTTTACTAGTGTGATCACGAATCTCTTATCTTATTTTCTCTTATCTTATCTTATTTTCTCTTATCTTATCTTATTTTGTAGGTGGGAGAAAATGGCGCGGGAAAGACAACACTATTGCGCGTCCTCTTGGGGCAACTTGAACCAACCTCTGGTATGCGTCACACACATCGTGGTCTCCGTGTGGGCTACTTTAGTCAGCATCATGTGGACCAATTAGATTTGAGCTTAAACAGCTTGGAATTTCTGATGCGAAAATTCCCCAGTCAAAATGAGCAGACCTATCGCTCTCAGCTGGCAGGATTTAACATCACGGACATGTTGGCTCTTCAACCTATCGGTAGTCTTTCGGGTGGGCAGAAGTCACGTGTTGCTTTTGCTGCCATGTGCATGTCCAAGTAAGGCTTGGTTAATCTATTTTTGTCCTGGTTGTCATTTATCCAGCTTCATCACGCTTTTTGATGCGCAACGCTTTTGGAGTCAACCCGGGGGAGTATGGTGTCGCATTTTCCATTGAAATCGGTTCAGCGCATGGGTTAACGTTGCCTTGAACCTCATTTTATGTCAGTTTGGTGGTGTACGACTGTTGACTGTCGCACCTCTACCTCGCATGAGAAGCTGCAAGTGACATGTGGATAGTATGGTGACAGCTCATGGGATCAAAATAAATCGCGAAGCCAATCTAACTTGGACGTGAATCGCCTTCTGTAATGTACCGCTCATCTGCCAAAGCACATATACCCCGGTAACAGCCATTCCGTTGCACCTCTATTCTTGTCATTGAAAATGTATAGTGAAAGGCTTCCATCCTCCATTGTTTATTTACCATCTCTTCAAGAACAAACACACCATGAAACCAGTGAAAACTCAGCATTCTGTTTACAACTATCTGCGTCGGACATTCATCAAAACAATATGTTCGCGGCCTTGTGTTTCGAATTGCAGTAGCTCCACTCAGTAAGCCTTTGTAGAACGAACACGATTGTAGGGTAGATCATGAACACTTGCTGCCGATAGAACCTTCGCCGCTCCGACAACAGGATGCGTGAAATCAAGCAATCACGTTGGGGAAGCGCCAAACAAATTGTTTGGTAGTCTTCGGTGGATTTTTCCTGTTGGCAACTGGTGCAACTCAATAAGTCTGTAATTCTAAATATCAGTTTCAGCCATTGGTTTAAGAAAGTGCTTGAGTTACTCGGTGGCCTGAATAGAATTGTTGGCGTAATTTGTAATTTCTTGCTCCTTGGTCCCTCTCAAAGCACTGTCATCGTACCCCAGAGTCATATCCAAGTTCATCTTAGCTCGAGCGATGTCGCAATCGAAAGTTGATACCGACGAGTGACAGGAAGTTAATATCTTCCATAGTCATCCAGAAATCGCCTTCAACATAATTGTCACTTGGCATCAACTTCCCTGTTGGTGTTATGTAGCTGTGAGTTCTGTAACGTGTCCACGACGAAACTTTGTATAACTTTGTAGTGAATCAGAATCGCGAAAGCGGCACTTACACCGCATGCTGGCAAAATTTCCCAGGGGACAGGTATAGCGTGCCAGCGCGAAATGGAGGCAGCCACCGTCAAAATTAGTGCTGTGGGATCTTTCCGACGCTCTAGAGAGGTCCGCGTGATTTTTACAGATTTAAATATTACAGGACATGGCTTGTAGCCGGTTCTTGTGGTGGGCATGATCTCGCTTCCTAGCCGGACTGCTATTTGTTTGTTGTTGTGTGTCGGCCTCGTGTTGGATAACTTTCGCAAAACATGCTGGACCACTCTCACTGACGGCGTCTCACTCCGCTATAGTGCTCAGCTGAGCTGATGTTGGTCAAAGTTGTAGGTATCTTGCTTTTGTTCATCTCCCTTGGGAATACAACGCTTTTCAAATCAACTTCTCATCCCTCATTTTCGCCTCACTAGGTTGTTCTCTTGTGGTCTTAATTTTCCAACGGTCGTTTTGCTGTTGGTTATGATCCCATCTCAACTCGCACACATCGTTCAGCTGCAGCACCTTTTCGGTGCATAGCTGCCATGCCATCCTAAGAAAGCACGAGGGCTGGGATACTACCAGGTTGCCCAAGCCTGGACAGGGGAAGTCGAGAGGCAGAGGTCGGGTTCGAAATACGGGCCTTCCGGTCAGTAAATTTGCGCTTTAAGCACTTGGTCCATCTCGGCCCCTACTCGCACACAGGACATCGTTCGTTAGAACCCTGCTGTGGGCAAGTCCCACATTCTGCTTTGCAATCTGAGGGCGTTTCCAACAATCAACAGGTTTCTGGATTCGAATTTGCCCAGCTAGTTTAGCCAGTTTTGAGGACTTCGGTGCGCTTATCTCCATTGTCAAGATTTGCCACCAGGCCTCTGAAACTCAGGTCCCTACTGCATTTGACGCCTCCCTTCTTACACTTTCACCTTTTCCTTCTTCCCCCCTCCCCCACACAAATTCGAATACTTTCTCCGCAGGTCCCAGCTCTAGGAAAACTCAGCATTCTGTTTACAACTATCTGCGTCGGACATTCATCAAAACAATATGTTCGCGGCCTTGTGTTTCGAATTGCAGTAGCTCCACTCAGTAAGCCTTTGTAGAACGAACACGATTGTAGGGTAGATCATGAACACTTGCTGCCGATAGAACCTTCGCCGCTCCGACAACAGGATGCGTGAAATCAAGCAATCACGTTGGGGAAGCGCCAAACAAATTGTTTGGTAGTCTTCGGTGGATTTTTCCTGTTGGCAACTGGTGCAACTCAATAAGTCTGTAATTCTAAATATCAGTTTCAGCCATTGGTTTAAGAAAGTGCTTGAGTTACTCGGTGGCCTGAATAGAATTGTTGGCGTAATTTGTAATTTCTTGCTCCTTGGTCCCTCTCAAAGCACTGTCATCGTACCCCAGAGTCATATCCAAGTTCATCTTAGCACGAGCGATGTCGCAATCGAAAGTTGATACCGACGAGTGACAGGAAGTTAATATCTTCCATAGTCATCCAGAAATCGCCTTCAACATAATTGTCACTTGGCATCAACTTCCCTGTTGGTGTTATGTAGCTGTGAGTTCTGTAACGTGTCCACGACGAAACTTTGTATAACTTTGTAGTGAATCAGAATCGCGAAAGCGGCACTTACACCGCATGCTGGCAAAATTTCCCATGGGACAGGTATAGCGTGGCAGCGCGAAATGGAGGCAGCCATTGTCAAAATTAGTGCTGTGGGATCTTTCCGACGCTCTAGAGAGGTCCGCGTGATTTTTACAGATTTAAATATTACAGGACATGGCTTGTAGCCGGTTCTTGTGGTGGGCATGATCTCGCTTCCTAGCCGGACTGCTATTTGTTTGTTGTTGTGTGTCGGCCTCGTGTTGGATAACTTTCGCAAAACATGCTGGACCACTCTCACTGACGGCGTCTCACTCCGCTATAGTGCTCAGCTGAGCTGATGTTGGTCAAAGTTGTAGGCATCTTGCTTTTGTTCATCTCCCTTGGGAATACAGCGCTTTTGAAATCAACTTCTCATCCCTCATTTTCGCCTCACTAGGTTGTTCTCTTGTGGTCTTAATTTTCCAACGGTTGTTTTGCTGTTGGTTATGATCCCATCTCAACTCGCACACATCGTTCAGCTGCAGCACCTTTTCGGTGCATAGCTGCCATGCCATCCTAAGAAAGCACGAGGGCTGGGATACTACCAGGTTGCCCAAGCCTGGACAGGGGAAGTCGAGAGGCAGAGGTCGGGTTCGAAATACGGGCCTTCCGGTCAGTAAATTTGCGCTTTAAGCACTTGGTCCATCTCGGCCCCTACTCGCACACAGGACATCGTTCGTTAGAACCCTGCTGTGGGCAAGTCCCACATTCTGCTTTGCAATCTGAGGGCGTTTCCAACAATCAACAGGTTTCTGGATTCGAATTTGCCCAGCTAGTTTAGCCAGTTTTGAGGACTTCGGTGCGCTTATCTCCATTGTCAAGATTTGCCACCAGGCCTCTGAAACTCAGGTCCCTACTGCATTTGACGCCTCCCTTCTTACACTTTCACGTTTTCCTTCTTCCACCCTCCCCAACTCAAATTCGAATACTCTGCAGGTCCCAGCTCTAGGACCGTGTTGTTCGCCCTGCATCACACTCAGCTGCAGCTTCTGCACGTCCGAGTTCAGTTACAACCCTAAACACTTCGAAGTCTGTTTTCAAACCCCGAAAGCCTGTCCATTTAGCCACCTTAAATGTTCGCACACTGAAGCAAGCAGATCAACAAGTGGCTCTTGCGCGTACGCTGGATTCCCTCTGTATTGATGTATGTTGTCTGTCAGAAACAAGGATGCAGGACGCAAGTACTGTAATCGAACTGACTGCCCCCTCGCTCTCTTCCAGGTTCCGACTGCGCACCTCTGGTGATGCAGAGGCCGCTGCAGCTGGATATGCTGGGGTGGGTATTGTATTGAGCGAACGAGCGGAACCGTCTCTGCTTGATTGGATACCCGTAGACAGTCGCCTCTGTGCGGTTCGTTTGGCAACATCTGTGAGGGGAATCTCGGAAAGTGAGGTTTATCGCACCCTGTTTATTGTGTCTGCATACGCCCCAACTGACTGTAGCTCTGAATCTGCCAAGGACATTTTCTATGACGCTCTAGGT
>NW_008751881.1:0-51866 GCF_000715545.1 Opisthorchis viverrini | reverse complement strand
ATATATATATATATATATATATATATATATAAACTAGACAAACCTTATGGTTGTACGGCAGTGAAGCATCAGTGGCAACACTGATGTTGCTGTCCTTGATGATGATGATGCTACAAATCGTGGTCAATCTTTGAAGTGAAAGTCGTTCATCTGGAAGACGTCATAGACCCTCGAGGTTCATGGGGTAGCCTCTCAATACATGGGAGAGGTGGGAATCTGACGAGGAACTCTTGCTGTTTATCGCCCTGACGAATGATCTCTCTTGGGGCTGTTCTAGATGACCAGGACGGTCCATCACATCACTTAGACAATGTAATCTTCAAAGCCCGGTGCAAGTAGCTGACAGCCGACGACACATTCCTTTTCTAGTATTTTATTATAGGGTGGCACTGGGTCCCCGTCCTCTCTCTTGTTTTTTCCCACTATTATTATTCACTATCGTTGTTCAGATAAACGGAGACGGGTAAGCAAAGTGTTGCCACGCTATTGGTGACGAAAACGGTTACCTAGAATCGTATTGTTGAAGATGTTGGCGCTACATGCATTACCTAGTCGGTACAGATGTGATTAGGACGAAGTACTTTGTATCGTCAAAGTAGTGCACATCAAGGTGTTTGAAGCGTACTCTCCTATTCCATCGAATTGTCTTTTACTGTAATTTTTTCGAGTGATGAAGATGCAATATTGGTTGGAAACGTTTTTTATGAAGGTGCAATCTCTATGCACGGTATTTTATGTTTCAGTCCTAATCTTTTGGTTTTGGACGAGCCCACCAACCACCTGGATGTGGAAACTATTGGAGCTCTCTCGGATGCTCTCAGATCTTTCCAAGGCGGTGTTGTTTTAGTTTCCCACGACGAACGTCTCATCGAAACCGTGTGCAACGAAGTCTGGGTATGCACGCGAATGGGTAAGGATGTGGATGGAACTAAAGGCAGTCGCGTTTACGCGCTCACGGACGGGTTGCAGCAGTACAAGAAAGCGGTTCGCATGGAATTGGAAGAATTGACCAAATAGGAATGGTATATGATTTCTGCAATGTGAAACAAACTGATACCTGTCTTCCACCAACTCAGTTGTCGTGTACAGCACTTCGAATCAAAATTGAACATGGTTTCTAATATAGCATGACTTGCACCTGCCCATTCTAATTTGCTTCTGTCGGCTTCGGAAATGTCTCGGTCAGACACTGTTTATCAACATCCATAGTTATCAGAGGTCTGTCGTATTTTTCGCCGATTACACCAGGGCTGTCGTATTGTGCTTGGTCATGATCCTTTTGTTTATCACTTCACGCGACAGGGCATGCGTCGAGCAATGGCCTACCGAATTAGTGCAAGGATATCATCGGTATTAATCCTTAAAAGTATTCGACTAATTGCGGCAGCATTCGAACGGAAAGTCACGTAACAATACCTAAACGAGGAACAGACAAGTACACTGTTGGTGCGTTCAGTTAGCTAGGTGCGCTTATGAATATTTCGTAAGCACCAATAGTGAAATTTCCTTAGAATTAAGTTATATACTTAGCTGAACTGTCGCGTTCTTGACATAACTTTCACAATCCACTAGCCTTATTCCGATGATACCGTAAAGGCTCGGCGTTTTCGGAGCCACTTGTGTCCTCCCCTGATTACCGATGACCTGAGAGTGCCAAGCACTGGTGAGTACATTCAACCGAGTTATTACGCTGAAAATGTTTGCGCAGACCACCGATGATGCCCCCATGAATTATCTATAACCTAATAGACTGAAGTAGTTCCGTATCTAACGATGGGCGAAACCCGGCCGACATGCCATTTAGTGGGACACTCAGTCTTCAGCGTTGCAATGATCTAAGCACCGGCTGTTACGAGTGAACAGAGTAGCTGACAATCTGTCATGAAATCGGTGTCATTAACAGAAACCCCATCGGTCAAGTTGGTTAGGCCATATACTACACAATTTTTTCCACAAAATCATGCTGAATTAGTGGATGCAACACAACCACATTTAAACAGCGACCTGGCAGCAGAGTACTTAAAAGGTACGTGAAAATAGTCGCGACAGCAGCAATGGACAGAAACCAAGGAACCGACAAACAGGCTGTTAGGGTGGTAGCGATAAAACACCGTGGACGCGTACATCTATCAACTCAACTTTTTTGTGTGTTGCACCACGTAGTTTCGTTAACTAGATGGTCACTTTTGTTTCTATTTAAGCTGCAGTGTGGTTAACAGCGGTGCCCAACAACACGTTTTAGGACGCAGCAACAAAGATGTACCAGTAACACAGTTGGTTGCGCTCCAGTAGCACTTTTCATGCCAAACTTTTACACCCATGTATATCTTACGTTTTCGTCCTTCAACTAACCCATTTCGGTATCCCGTGGTTGCCTGAAAAGTGAGAGCCGCCATGCGTTGTTTCAGAAATAGACACCGAATCTCGAGGCAGATTTTACGCTGCATGCGTGGCTAAAGAAAATGGGAAATATTTGAGCCAAAAGGGGCCCGACCGACTTTCATGTTCGCGCCAACTCTGTGTGCCAACTAGTGATTAGTGTGCGCTCAAACTAATGGTAGGGAATAAGGTTGATTGGAATTTGGGGTTAAACTTCCATGATGAACCTCGAACAGAATGGCAGCGATAGTTTGAACAATCCTCTCATGTTAAATAGTATTGCGGAAGGTGGTTTTTGTGTATGGGTGCAAGCTGACAGTGGGTCATTACGGCTTGCCCACAGTGGTCCAAAAAGTGAAGTCATTCAACGCGTGGGTAGATCAAATCTTAGAATCAACTGTTTGGCCGGGTTGAGTCCCATTCCGACCGTAAATCAGAAGAGTGAAGTACTGACGGTTTTGTCTTGTCAGGTAATCGAGAGAAGTCAGGAGTAAATGTATGGACGAGGCGAATCTTGTGAAGGCATGAGTATGGATACAATGGGTCGAAAAGAGCGTTGGTGACTAGCTGTTGGTCATAGATGTTGACGATCCGGTTTCTATGGTTACAAACAATTCCGACGGATGAAAAAACTGGTGCGTGCGAGTAGTAGAAAACAAGTGATCGACTGGGAAATAAACAGTGTCCTTTGTGAAAAAGAAACGAAAGACAGAGAGGATCAAACAGCACGAAAGTGCCATATGTTTGACGGTCACCAAATAAGAGATTGACCTAGGAAGTTGTTGCTGGAAAGCTGCTCTCTATCCCCATGACGGAGGTTAAAAACATCACATGGCTTCCTCAAGTGATCACATCCTGTGGCTGTCCTTCCACTTCTGCTCATCTTCCAGTTTAGCACCCGGCCGTAGTTGATTTCGAAAACCACCCAGAATATTCGCGGTTACCTAGAACAAGACGAGTTCGGTTAGACTGATAAGCTAAGAAAACAACGGTTATTTAGTAATTTACACAATACGGGGTCATGAACATGGTGACTACGTAATGCTTAGTTTTTCGAGAGCATTGACCATCACCTTGGGAAGAGGCAGTTTAGCGTCGAAAGATTCAATCACTTGCGTATAACTTGCTGAAGTTGTTTCCCAGACTCATACGAAGCCCATAGGCGGTTGAAGTAGTCATACACTGGAAATCCATGCATTTTTCACTAGTGGACAGTTTTTTCACTCCTACTCGATTTCGTCAGCGTTGTGCGGTAGGATTAGATCAAGATTTGAGATCCAAAGCAAGTAGATATGAGTGTGGTGTAACGTACTTACTGTGTACACTTTAACACCTTACCTGGCTGATTAATTGGTGAGACTGGAGTAGTTCTACACATTGCAGATATGTAGACGCGTTATTCTCCGTGCGATCAATATTTTCTCTTCACCATTTGATTGGTGAACTGAAGTAACAAGCTTGGCATAAACAGGTTAAGAAACACTGGTCTAGAATCCTGCAGTGGAGATGTGTTGTAACATCGGCCCACGTAAAGTACGGATGGCTGTTCACGAAACTTGTCTTTAGAATGACTGTCGGGATAGTAATGCTTGCATGTCAGCGGACGACGAAGTCCGATGAAAAGAATGGCGACGTTGATAGATCAGGAGACTTCTTTTTTATGTTTGCTCTCAGGTATTATTATTGAGGTGGTTCAGGGTGGTGAGCATTCGGATTCCAAACCTGGACCACTTTATTGCCAGTGTTCGGCATCCATTGAGTTGGAGAAAGGCAAGGTGATTCCCATAACATTTCCTCCCGTTATAACAGTGAAAGAAAATGTTTACCGGATCCGCACCTAGTTTCCGCCCAAGTCTTACAAAAATGACGAATTAGACAAGCCACAAAGACTCGACTATACAAGGGAAGCAATAAACTCACTTCGCATCCTGTGACCAGTGGAGCGACAATCGTTGGAGGAATCTGGCGAATGACGTCACCCACAATACCTACTGGCCCTTTAGAACCCAATTCCGTCTCGGACTGTGCGCGTGTCGCTCCGAGTAAGTCTTCGGTAACCATCTGGAAGCCGCGCGACATTACGTTGACGGCATTTCCAAATCCTTCCCGAAGATCTGAAGGACGCCGTAGCCGAAGCTGTCGGCTACGTAATGCTGGACCAGGAGTTACAAGGTCGTACGCAGTCTGGAGTGTTAAATAATTTGAAAAAAGTACGATGAAACCTCCAAGATTGATCTTGCGGAAGAGAGATCACCTTCATCACAGACTATGCACCCCCTTTCTCCTTAGTGGTCTCACCTACGGGGGCTTATTGCGTAAGATGCAAACACCGGGAAGGTCGGATAAGTTGGTGGCTGAGTGTCATTCAATTATGAAATGATGGAAACAAGAAAGGACAGGTAGAACTAACTTTAACGCTGACGTGACAGTTATCCAGAAACATTTAATGCAAAACTTAACACGTTTTGTATTAATTTTGATCTCAGTGTAACGCGAAGTTCAGTTCCTCGTCAGACTTATTCCATGCTGACTTAGTGAGGCCAGGATGGCACGGAAGTTGCAACAACCTTCGGAAAACGCGTCACCTCTTGAAATATAGAGCATCTTACCTGGTGTTGACGAAAAGGGAACAAACTACAACGGGTGAATGAATGGATGCACGCATTAAACTGGCTTCAATGAGTACGGGCCTATCGTACCGTAAAGTCGGTTGACCAAAATACGACCATATACGTGGGAATACACAAAATTCTCGCTGCTGATGTTAGTAGAAGTAGTCTGTTTTGTATATAGTATTCTCATCCAAGCTGATTTGTCCTTGTGTTATCATTCTGATCACCGCCGAAGAAAGAACCAAGCAAATGAGTGGCAGGGGCACAGACTTCATAAGTTCCGCAACTAGAGGCAAATGATGTTCCTCTGCCACCGGGATGCGTTGGACATGTTCCAAAGGACAGAAAGAGGATAAGAGGCACAAGAGGATAAGTTTCACTTGGTTAAGATACGGAGGCTCCGTGACAAGCTTTATATTCGATGGCATGCATAAACAAGGAGATTATGTGATCTCACCTCCGCCAGGGACTGGACTGCTCGGACGCCTTGGATGCTGAGCTGTAACGTTGCCCATAAGGTACTCGTAGAAAATGACCGTGTGCCACGTTTCAATCCATGAACAAAACCACCACCTGTGCCACCGACCTCAAGCGAATGTTTTGACAGTGAGGACATACTGGGGTCGTAAGTAATGAGGTCCAGATCGGTCGTGTGCCAGTACTCACGATGGAGATCCAATTGCGACGCTGAGCTTGCCCTAGAGCCTCGATACAAACTTTGCACCGGTTGATACACAAGATCCCAGAGCCCCATTACTGGAAAGAAGGACGACAGAGAATAGGCACACTGGGTTGGAGAAATAGTCTGGTATGAGTTAAAACGTCCCAATCACAAAGTAAACCTGTTTGAAACCCAAGTTCTATGAAGTCTATGCAAAGGGCGCATTGACTCTGGAGCGTGCCCGATAGAAATACGAATGAGTGAAGTGACTCTGTGGAGAACTTACGGAATTGTGTGACTTCATGCATTGGTCCGATACTTGTTGCGAGCACTTGTGGTAATTGAGTGGTGATTGCCGAACGTACGTTGGACACCATCTCTTCCAACAGTCTGTCCAAACTTGGGTAGCCCCGCTGGTAAACACGGCGCGGGATTATGATCTCGGCGTTGTGTAGTTGTAGAAGCATGCCCAGAATGCCTCGCAATGAGCCCTATCACAGAAAACACAGATGGCGGATGATGTGGCAGCAGAGAGGGTAGTGAGCTACCGTGAGGTGAAACAACAAACACCTACCCCGCTCAGGTCGAGATGTCGACCATGGTAGTCCAATCGTATTGGCAAATCCGGGTAGAAAGTCACTTTTCTAAATAAGACAAAACAAAGAATGAGTGCAGTAAGAGTGCATTGGTGTAAGAAGGCCGAACATACGGATTAGATTCTAAGTGAAATAAACTCACAACCATCGACAGCAATGCAGCATTAGTAAGTATTGGCCGAAGATAGCTGGTTGAGGCTGCCATGAGTACAGAGCTATGATGTCAAGAAAGTGGCGTTTGAGACGAAGCCGACGTGAACATCACAAACAAAGGAATTAGTGAATCTAGTGAGGATACCAATTCCAAACGAGATAAGGTATTTTAAAGTCTTGGGATACCAGCGTTTTCGACCTCCATTCAGTCTACTCCTAAGTATCGGTAGCGTTCCTTGTATGATTTGTGCTGATGGCGCTTTCTCTAGGGCATAGAAAACCCATATTTTGAGCGTACACCATTCCGCATTTGATTAGGAAGCGGCCAGAACCAGCATGAAAATCGATTACGTGATCGAGTCCCATCACCGCTCGAGAGAGGTCCAAGGTAACGCCCAGTACAAACCACTTGTCTGTGTCATATTCCATAATGAATAGCGATATTCTAGAAAACTGCAAATCACCAGACATCTGGAGTTTAAACTCAGGCATGGCAAGGTCATGCAACACCGATGACCTACCATAATAATCACACCAACACAGTAAGACAGTTCAAAGAAATCGTTCTGCTGTAGCACCGTTTTGGTACCAACTGCCATGCCACCAGATGGAAGCTCGAGGGCTGGAATACTGTCAGGTTGCCCAAGCCAAAACAAGGGAAGTCAAGAGGCAGAGGTCAGGTTCTAAATACAGACCTTTTGACCAGTAGATTCGTTTCTGCATTTGGTTTTTCTCAAGTGCGTGGGGGAATGCGCGGTTATGCAATTTAAACAGCGTTCATTTGATGGACTTGAGTCAGACCATCAGAAAGAACTTAAGTGGCTATTCCAGGACCTAACTCCCATGTTCCTCTACAGCCAAGTTCATGGATGAATGGAAGATTACCTTATAAATATCCCGGGTCGACCAGTGCTCGGTGCATCCTCGCTCCTAGGACAAGAGGACACTTTTGATGCAGACCTATGAGTTCCATCCGGTCCTGAATGGTACGGCTGAGGTAGCTGCACTGCCGACGTCGAGCCAGAATGAGCTCCAAAGGGAGCACGTATGTGTGAATAGTCGGTTGATGTGGTTCCCGGTATAGGTTGTGTTTCTGGGTGCGTATGATTGGGCGTAATGGAGTCTGGTAGTACAGAAGCGGTGAACAGCTGTTGAAACTCACAGAGGAACAGTAGAGTGTTCTATATAAAAAAGAAATAGGATAATTGTAGCAGGGTTAGGTCAAGTAGGTTGAGTCTGTCGAATGTGTCGTATTATTGATAGGTTGGGTTTGTTGAGTGGCTGTCCATGCATTCACCGAGTTTGAGAATTGCTATATAGGCCAACCACTAAGCCAAAATCAACAGCCACTTGATCAACAATACGAATTTCGAGTGGCTTGCAAGGGGACATACTGAAATTACCTGATCAAGGTTTATTCGCAGTGGCTGACAAGATATTTTCGCCTCCAACTCGAGGTCATTTGGATCGTCCAAGTCAGTGTTCATATTGAAACGTTGGACATCCTCGCGAGTAGGAGGAGGACGGTTGCCGATCTCTCCAGAGACCGGCAAAGGGTGAACAGGTGATGCTGGAATGGGACTCGGTTCGGTAGCCACACGCCAACAGACCACTGCTGCTCGAAATATGGGTGTATCCACATTGTACGGAACATTCGTACCAGCAACAGACTTGCTGTGGGAGTAAAGTAGCTGATTGATCTGGGATGTTGCTACCTGATCCAGTATGACAAGTGAACCGACGTTGAGTATGTATCGACTAGCGGGATCACTGAATGTACTCACAGCAGAACCTCGACTGGAAGGTACATTCATTCGGTGTTCCTTGGGCGGAAATGTGGCATGCCTGAAGTATACATTCCGCAACCTGATAGATATGCACTGCAAAACGAGGGGAAATAAGTTGATATGATTCAAATAGGTGTTGTAAATGGTCAACTACACCGGGGGAGGGAAATTTGGCATTCGTATGGTACTGGAGTTATGTGTCATCTTTGAAAGTAGAAACCCGGTGGTTAAGTCCAGCTACATCTTATTCATGAGGAAAATGCTGTAGCTTGCTTTTTCAGAATCGATCACTTTGTTCTCTAAAGTAGTACAGCTTGGTAGTGATTCATTAAGAGACAGTTGCTAAGGCCGTACTTGCACAGTTAGTTTTGCAATATAACTGGTTTATCAGGCCTAAGCGCTTTTTATCACTGGAACCGACCAATGCAGCAGAAAGGTAGAATATTGCGTACAGTTGGGGTAATTTTTTCTGCAATTAAAGCACTGTCCGACGAGGATCTAATCCACTAAAGTCGCAGAACAATAAGGAGTACTCGTCTGTTAGATGACCCGTTTTCTGAAGATTGTGAACAGAGGCCATTTGTGTATCGAAAATCCCGCTCACTGATCTTAAAGACATTTGGATGATCGTATCCTGCTAAATCTGTGTAATAGCGTTTATATTGCTTTGAGGAAGCCAAAGTGCCCGAGTTTGGCCAAAGTATAACTTGGTGACATGTAAAGATCCAAAGAAGTGGAACTCCAGGTCGGCGGAGGTTGTACTGAACGCCTCTGTTGAAATGTTTGTGCTTGATACAAAATGAGAACTGTGTCAAAGTGCATTGCAGGTAGTGTTTGTGTCAACTGACACAAGTCGTCCTTCTGGTTAGTTAGTTAGGTTTACTGTTGAGACGATTTGTGAGAACAGCGCGGAGCAAGGAGACTGCTGAGGAAATGACATTCACAAACCTTCATAGGATTATCAGAACAACAGCCATCCATGCAACCCGAGCTACTAACATTTCCCTCGACTGCAGGTCTGCGTACGCACAGAGATATGCCACTATAGGTTGGAGTGTTCGAACCGTTACAAAGCAGGAAAAACAAATTTGGTAATACTGTTTCTCTGGCACACTAAACGTTTCAAACGTCAAACTCAGCGATAATTTTGATAGAATTAAAAGTAATGAGAAGGAAATGAGACACTAGTTTCGGTTCAAACCCGGATCTGTACTCCCTTCTACGAGAAATTCTGTTTTTCTGTGATATTAATAGCCAGACTAGGCTTTGCAGGAGAGGAACACTGTACGAAGGTCTTGTTATGGGCTCCGTATTTCCACAGCCCCACTGTTTATCGTGCTCTCAACCGAGACTCTGTGTGCCTGACCCCGAAAATGGATGGTCTCTACCTGGAAAGACCACTTAGCTTCTGAAGATCCATTTTACTGATAGTTTCCAAAGCTGTGACGAGGTTTCAAGTAAAATTCGATGACGGACCAATTCAAAGCACATAAATTTGATTATCAGGGGCGCAAAGTGAGCATCTTAATAATCCTGAGGCAAAATTTGAAAGCACGCTAGGCTCCTTGTAGTGGATGTAGTTCTGGATCAATAATGTAGCTTTTCATCAAAGACGGGAATCAACTGACCTTGGAAGAATCGCGCATCCGTCCACCACCACCCAAAACATGTGAAGTCTGAGGAAGGCTGCGAATATGTTCAGTAGGATGAGAAACCGGAGGCACAGTATGCTGCACCTGCTTTCTAGGATCTCGACTAGTTACTGCAGGACGATCGTGTCGGAATCGATGGACACGCCTCGTTGTACCATCGCCGCCAGCGCTGGCGCCTCTTGATCCAGGGGTCTTAGGAGGAACAGGGGCTGATTCGGAAGCACGTCGGTCATTCCGGGGTGGACGCACCAGTTCTGGCATCGACGGTATTTGTTCAGGATGAGAGTCCAGACGCATGCGCTCTGGGCAAGCTAACAGGGTGCAAAAAGTATCTCAGGGATAAAAATTGTTATCCTGTGAACACCCAAATAGATCTAGCGAGTCAATTCACGGATAACTGTCGAGCCACTCAATGGTGAAGGCTGAGATGGTACTCAACTCGCCTCCTCACATCAAAGTTCCAAACCGAGTAGAGGTAGAAACCATCACAGGTGACGTTTCAAGGTGTTACATAATAGACCAATTATAAGTGATCGCTTTTGGCTGTATTGAATTGTTCGCCACACCAGTGGACAAGTTCACTGTTCAATGGCACAGTGTAGTTCGGTAAAATTCATCAAATCGGAAAATTAAAGCATTACATCCCAAACTGAACCATTCAAAGTAACATGAATGGGAACGAGAAAGATGAGGGAGTCAATCTTTTAGCGAGATTATCTGACGTTGGCAGTCAACATAAAGGATAAGTTGAATACTGAGATGGATGTTTCCTACAAGACTCCGACATAATAATGGAAGAGCTTGGTAGTAGGGTATCATGACTTCAGAATTATTATGCAGACTGAAGATGTTTTTCATGGAACTCCGCTTCGATAATGAGTTCCTACAGTACGTACCAGCGAGGCCCCGACACCTGATCCTTGGGGGTGTGAGAATCAGAACACAGTAACGAGATGAAGCGATGATACGTCGTCCGATTAGTTATAACGTCCCCCCCCCCGAGCATAGTCATTGGAGGTACGTTGCAAGATGACCGCAAACAAAAAACAAGACTAATTTCATGTTACATTGTTCTAAAACCAGTGTGTGGTCTGTTCGGAGGGAATGTGATAACAAATATGCCTGTTGGTAGGGTAGGAGTTGCTCATAGCTTGTCGTGAGTTGTAATGGAATACTGAGATCACTTAAGATGGAATCATTCTGAAATAGAATGCAAAGAATGCAAACGCACACACGTCCACGAATACATACCCAGATGTAGTATGTCTGTGCCACCGAACAAGTTCCATTCGATTGAAAAGTTGTACAACGTAAGGGCCCATCGAGCACGAGGATAGACCAAAGGAGGATCAGTAAACAGTCGATGCATTTTATTTCGCGAGCCCGGTGCTGATGTGACAGATGAAGGCACAAGATAATGCGTCTCACAAACTTCGAATGATGCCGTTCCCTCGGTCTCTGCCAGTTGGGAGTTGGGTACGAGACACTTGAACTGAACCTTTGTCGCCGAAGAGGCTGGTAATTTTTGCGGTACCATAGAAGGTTTGACAAGGATGAATTCGTTGGGACTGGAGCCAGCAGAAGACCCCTCTGATTGTGGACCAGCACTAAACTCAATTGCCCCAGGTGATGGTGGTAGTGAAGGATACAGGTCCGGGCTACGCCTTGGATGCGCAGTCGAATGCTCCACCCTTGTGACTGGTTTTGGGCAGGGAGTGGGTCTTTTATGTTCCTGAGAGTGGGCGGTTCGACAAGGACGTGGTTCGGGTGAAAGGGTTTTCTCGTTCGATGGATGCTCTTTGGACGCTGGCGTGTTTGAACCCTGTCTCGATAGTACGGACGATGTCTTTGAAGATAGTTTACATGGTGAACGGTGAGGCTGCGGGGAAAAAAGTGAGGGTGAGCAACCACTCGGGAACAAAGTGAACCCTGAATACGCTTGTATAACCTAGGGCTCAACATCGTGTGGTACCTCCGTAAAATCTACCAGTCCAAGGACAAGAGAGCAACTTGAGGTTGAAGTGCACAGCAAGTTCCAAAGGTAGCAAAGTTGTTAAAGAACTAATTTAGTAAAAAACAGTAGCTGGGTTCACTCTGCCGGAAGCTGCCTACTAGACATTTTCTCGCAGCACATGATCTCCAGGCGGGATTACAGAAAGAGGAAATCGTAACTGTATATGCATCCTTCCGAATGTTACCAAACGAGAAACTGTTAATACACACAGTGAACAAGAATTCAATTCAGTATTGCCGAAAAGTCAATGTTCGTTCGCTTTAGCGAACACCCAGAAGTCACCACCAATCTCGCATTGATGAGACTGTTCCGATTCTCCACAAAGAATGACTTTCGAAGGCACACACAGTAATACTGAACAACGACTACATAAGCAAGGAGGTTGAAGCGATCAAGTTCGGGGCAAAGCTATCGCAAACAGAGGTAAGCGTCCTCACAAAACATAGTCTTTCGATCAGTTGTGTGCTCCACCGTTTGCCAACGGAAAAGCAATGTTCCAAAGTGCTGCGACTAATTTAAAGCCTAAGGCGAAATGCTACAGCCAGGAAATGAGTAAAACTTCTTTCAGAACTTGTTTTAGGGGCTACAAGGCTGTACCTACTCAACAGTGCGGGTAGCCCGGTGTAATTGTAGAAAATCACCATGTGAGTGGCATTCAGCGGATCACTACACTGCACTACTTACTTGCCAATGTAATCATTCAAGCCCACTTGAAGTACCAGTGAAAGGAGGGAAGCCCTTCACCACGAAGTCCTTTATTAGCAAACATGCAAAAAATGTGGCCAATGTCCAATGTGAGTCTCATTCAGATGTCCCACTACTTAGAATGCCAGCACTACTCAAATGCCGGAACACTACTCAAATGCAAAAACAGTGATTGCGGGTTATAACATTAGGAAAGAACCTACCGAATCCGCATCAGAAATTGCACCTTGCAAGAGGTCTTCTACGCTACTGGGTGATCCACTCATCAACTGGGTGTTTGAAGAAGATTTGTAGAGAGGCTGTCCGTTGTGAAATTAAACGGAAACTTGTGAGTGAAGGGGCCAAAACGAAAGGGGATTAAATACTAATATTTTCCCGATTGTTTTCATTCCGCATCAAGCACCTGATGTAATTCAGTTAGACTGAATAACCCCCAAAAAGGGCGAAAATGGTGCGCCGAAAGCCTAGCCAGTGGTAATCGTGGATGTGTACAGTCTGACAACCAGTCACCAACTAATCATAAAAGACTTGGGAATAATTGGTTTCCAATGTACATGTTTTCAATGATTTTATTGGTTTTATCCACGGATGCTGTATCACGCAAATTAGACCACCGGAAACAACTCCGGGTTCCTAATGCAACAGAGATGATCACGTTAACCAGCATTACAATTCTGAGCAAACAGCTCTAAGGTAGAGCACTGTCTACAGATTGCCCGAAAGCAATCATGCGCTTCCCAGGGAAAAGACGACAGAAGAATCGATGATTATGCTGCTCCGAGGAAAGTTACGACATCCGTCCTTTTTCCTGTCACGCATCAGTCTGCAGTTATAATCTGTAAGCGGACTACACGATCGTGGCACATGCTAACTGGTGGGAACTGAAACAAAATCAAACGAAAACTTGGAATTAGAGAATATACACTCATTTGCAAACTAATTTGGTTTTTCGACAGAATGACCTGTGATGTTCTCAGGCAACTGAATGTGCTGCACCAGGCCGCCTCATGTTTCAGTCGCTACGATATTCGAGATATCGCGATACATGTACATCCTTGCAATGTGCTACTCATAAGGTTGCTGAAAAGCCGTCGACAGCCCACAACCGGTTTCGCCCTTTTTGGGCTCGTCAGGTAGGCACAGTCCCCGGGTTTCTGTCAACCGTATGTTCTACTTGAAACCAAATTGCACGAAATTAGCGAATATACACTCATTTGCAAACTGATGAGCTCCAAAAAGGGCGAAAGCAGTCGTGGGCTGTCGACGGATTTTCAGTAACCTTATGAGTAGTACATTACAAAGAGAAACAGTTGGAATGTTGAAAAAAAGGATTGCTACATGGGATAAGGCTTAGTGAGATTTACTTTTCACACGACAGAGAAAAGTCATCATCAGCGGTACACCTGGTAAGAAGTTCGCAACAGCAGTGTGAACTATAGCCGCGTGCGACACTGAAAAATTTTATTTGGAGATAGCAACAATTGTTGAGAAAGAGCCTACATCACATGAAAACAATTGCATTTGCTCATTGTGTAACCATACGCATGTCGGAGACACTACCACACATTATTCTGAATGTACGCGGACTGATCGTCTGGAGCATGCGAGGGTGGAGTTCACTCTACAAATGCAGGTTCGACGGAACCACCAAAAGAGTATGGTTCAGGGAAGTGTGGTACTGAATAGTGTATCTACTTGTGGTCGATCGTGCATACATCACTGATGTTCAGCCTACGCCCAAGGTGCCATACAAAAATCAAAAGTCAACACGCGGGTTCACACGTTTGAAAGAGAGGAATAGAATTCACATCTACTGCGTGAAATACTATAAAAAATTGTGGAGGTTACATCGGTATTCTGCAACAGAATTTAGAAGAACAAACTAAAATAACGACGAAGTCGTGCTAACGAGAATTGCGTTCCCATTACAATAAGGGCAGGCAGTCCGCATCAACTTACACCACGTGACTGAGCTGAGAAGGGAACTCGGAACCGGCTTGGACTGTTCATTGCGGATCGAACGGACTGGGGATTGTGTGCACCGGGTACTATTTCTGATACCACTGGACAGCTTTGGGATGATGTTGGAGAGGCACCGGAGACAGCCAAGACTTCAATGAGTCGTTGCAAGGCCACGATGCTATCCGCGCATGTGTGAAGGCAACAGCGATTGTCAGTAACACGCACATCCACGCGAGTCAAGTAGGAGGTGACCGACTCTGAGTTAATCTGTACAATCCAAATCAAATACCGAAGCGTGACAGCAGTACATAGCACAAGTGATGACAACGGAACAGTAAGTTATGTCAAAGCCAGCCTTGAAAGCTCGCTTCTTGAAGCGTCCTCCCTTGAAAGAGTTCTTTTTGTCAAATAGAACAACTGTTTTGTGAAAGTGTAACAGGAAATTGAACTGATAATCGCGCTCAATTCCTTGGGAAATGCTAAGAACGCGCCAGTGTATCCCTACAGGTTATCAAGAAATGGTAAACCGGCAGAGTTGAACTCGTAGAGGTCATTGGGTAGGAAGCAGTAGTAAGTTATGTTTGAAAACGATGTTGTGCGCTGGATACGTCTCTACGGTAAAAAGAGGATAACAAGAGAGATAGGAGATAAGACGAAAAACTAACCATTTGTGTGACTCTCATCGGACTACAGAAACACCGCAACTCCAAATGGTCCAACTCGGCCACGCAAACACAGTCAGATAATTTCAAGACGTTGAGCCATCGGAGAAACTGTGAAGGTACAGACTCGGGCTGATTTAGTTGAAGCGTTGATGGGGGCTGAAGTGTACAGGAAGTAAGTGCAACCAATAATTGGAATATAGAGCCGCCAAGGCAGAATAGAGAAAAAGACGGTAAGTCGAGTATCAGGCCAGACGTGTCCACCAAAAACCCCGATCAAAGATCGCTCCCAAGGATTGAAATCAGCAAAGAAATTACGTCAACTAAGAGATGAAGTTATGTCGTAGCTCGGGTTACGGTTGGTACGAAAAAAAAACGAAACAATTGCTCCTCTCAAATGTAAATGTGAGTGGTATACCAAAAGGATGTGACGTGCAGTCGTACAGTTCCCTTTAACAAGATTAAGGAAGGAGAGACAACGTCAGGTACGCCTAACGAACTGTAAACATCAGGGGATCGGTGATCGAAAGCTAAATCAAAGCGATTAGATCGGTGCACAGGTTGGAACTGGGTTTTCCCAGAAAAAAATGGTTATCTGCGCAGCTCGTACCGGGGATGTATCCAGTGACTAAAATCAGCAGCTTAACAATATTGGAAATAAAGTGGTCAATTAAACCTAATCGCATCAAAGTGGAGCTAGCCGATCAAATAGGTCATTAACACAGCGCTGAAAGTCAGATAAGACATATCAGGGCACATAAACAAATGGTAGTCAGATGGACCACGAACAGCCAAGAAGCAGTCTAGCTGGACCAAGTTTATCATCCTTTATGCCCTGGCGAGTTACAATTTTAGAAGCTCTTGAGCTCAGATAGCTTATTTTCAACGTGGAATTCGTCTGTGCACAGGACCCTCCATCAGTAGTTCTGGTATTCCGAATAAATGAGGGCACTCACGCAAATTCCAATGAAATACCAGTGGACGTGGACCGATGGATGAGGTTTCTACCCTTATGCTAAAACTGTCACCATGCTCAGGTGGCAGTCAGAACTTGTGTTGAAGGTAACTACAGGTTAGTAGCAAGAAAGATTTGCCTCCGATGTTCATAAACTGGGGGATAACTTTGAACGGAACATTTTTACACATAAAACGAACGCGTAGCGTACGGAATTTCAAGGATATCACTCACTCACCTTACGATATATGGGACAAAGGAACATAGTAATGTTACTCAGGAATGCTATAATCAACATTCCAGGAGCCGTTGAATGATTCCGGCTCTGAAGCCGCGTTCACAGTAAAATTGATTGTTTCACAAGCAACAAAGGCGCGTATGGACTTTAAGGGTGTGTCCGAGGGAGGAATAGGGCCGGATGGTAGCCCAAAAACCTGACAGTCTTCGGGAGTTGCCCAAGTGAGAGCAACACATTCCAGATGGATGTGCTGGACTAAAAGCGTATCTGGCTGTTTGTATCCTGGGAGTAAAACGGAGATGGCTTGTACCGAGGGTGTTCCCAAGACATGAATGAGGCGAGCAAGCCAACCAGGTAGAGCCGAGTCAGATGTTGGGTTGGCGCTGTCTATGTGTGGCCAGTGAACCAGACAGGCGTTTTGGAGCCGAAGGGTGCAGTTCAAGTCATCCCGATACATTGGACACCCTTGAATAAAGTTAAAAACAGAGAAAAGCTCGGTTTGAAGATGGGAGAACGTAGAGTGTAAGTCGGACAAGTTTTTGAAATAAAAATGTAACCGTAAAATACCTTAGAAAAGGAGATGAGAACCCAAAGTAAAATCAATTAATTACGAATAGCCGACCAAGTGTACGACTAGCCTCACGAAACAATCAGAAAAAATCACCTGATACTATAGGGCAGGGCTGTTTAGAAAAGAACTGAAATCTCTTATTGAAGAGATTATCGGGGATAGATAAGCACCACAAAGGGTCACAATGTAAAAACCATGACAGGAGACATGCGGTCCGTGATGAACGGGATAGTGATTGAGTAGGGTTGTTAGAGCGGAAGGTGAGGTAAGGAAAATCATACGATGAGGAGTGATTCACACAACATGAATTGCTGTTTTGAATCAGGCCTACAAGTGACCCAGAGGGACGGACAGGCTGGATGAACATCCGCAGCCCGTGCCACTAGCAGCGGAGATTTCGTAATACCTAGATATTTTATGACCCCGCTGACGAAACGCTTCAACAGAACGACATTTTGTTAGCTCTATGGAGCATACCAATGCCGTTGCCGACTATATGGTAGTAGACCGTTTTCCTTGGAAAGTTCTTCGCTGAACCATCCAAAAATGTGTGCAATGTGAACATAAGGGGGCAGACGTGATGAAACACCTAGTCTTAGAATTCGGACAAGAAGATCATATCTTCTGTGCCACGTGTTCACGATTCAGCTCGAGTGATGGGTAGGTGGATCTTGTGTATAGCGGCTGGTACACAACGGACGAGGCGGATAGTTGGCGGATGTTCCTGCATCTGTTGGCATCAGGATTAGCTGATTCTTCTAAAACAAATCATTTGCCTTCCACCGTCCCAAACTGCCACACAGCTAGACCAATAAAAAAAGAGCAATCCGAAAGTATCGATACTCCATATTTTATGTTGCTCTATTTCTAAGCTTCGCATCTCACGGAGGTGAAAAACAGACAGTGCTTCCGGTATAGGAGATGAATCATCTCACCTCAGAGAATTGCTGTCTTGATCGATCAATGAACAAAAAGTGACGCAGAGGGCTCACGCATAAGATATGTTTCGAATATATTCCGACGCTGGAAACTACCGTAAGTACTTCAACATCACTCCAGAAGACGGCGCTTTCTTCAGGCAACGACCAACCGAAATGAAATTTATTTTCACACTTCGTATTTATGTCACCCTAGATGTCCGTGAAGGTATCGATAATCAGCAACATTCATTTGGTACCGGTGGCTTCCTAGTAACAGGATTCTAGATCGATGTAGTGAATACGGATAGGAAAGGCCAACCGAATGAATAAACAGCAACGAAAATAAACTAACCTGAGCTCGCATGGATGCGTTTCAACTGTTTGTGCTCGACCGCTAGCGTAAGCATTGGTCCACTGGCGGGAGAAGAGGTAGGATCAACACCAGAACTGGACGGACGTGGAGGTGGGTAACCGACAGACTGCCAGGAAAAAGGGACAAGTCCGGGCCACCAAGTTGGAGATGAAGCATCACCGAGTGCAGAAGATCCGTCCGCCGAGGACGAGTTGTGTGCGCCAGCTTTGATAAGGTAGGTAGATTGGGTTCACGTTAGGGCAGAACATAAAACATGCGCGATTCCAATTACCATAGAAAAGGCACTTGGAGATATAGATCAACGTTAGGCCTGATAAGCCATCACCCGGCGTTTTCCCTATTGACAGAAATGATGCTCTCATATTCATCTCAGCCTTGAGTTGTTAATACCAGAGAGTGTGAGATAAATCACAGCGATTTTGACAACACTAGTGCTGCGTGTGGCACGGAGATGCTCCCTGTCTGAACGGAAAACAAATGCCGATGGGATGCATGTGTATGCTAACTTTCAGGTAAGTAGTCAAAGTGTCTATCAGTGGAAATCAACATGGGTCGGGTGCACCAAAATGAATCTGGGAACTACCATTACAACCATTACCAAACGAATATTGTCGGATTTAGCTCACCAACACTGGCGGTGCACAAAATGCTTTACCAACAGTTTACAGTAGGTGAGAAGACGAAAGCGACGTAAGGAGTTATCGCAGTAGGTCAGGATCCCAATCAAGTGGTTTTATGACTACTTCTGCGCGGATTGATGTCGACAAATCAGCATAAATTTATGCCCTAACAACGAAAAACGTCAGGGCATCGGCTTTCTTTCTTACACAGTATGGCCCCATCCACCAGTTTCAGGACAGCAAAAAGCCCACTGTTGATGCTCTACTCGCTGTGCTAAGCTTTAGCACCAAGTTCAGGACAGCAAAAGCCCACTGTTGATGCTTTACTCGCTTCTTCTAAATGACCAAGGAATAAAAGTTGGTGCATGTTTGAACTTGATGTGCTCGACCAATCTTTCTCTGCAAGGCTTTCCAGAGTCACCTGTATGTGAAATAGACAATTGTATGTTGCCGTATGTTCACACGATGGACCTGGGCCACGCTGAAGTTGTATATATATATATATGGCCATCGAATCAGGGTACCCAATAACTGTAGAAAGGAGTATTAAAAAGTGCATGGACATAGAAAGTGTTACATTTAGTCATTCGCTGGAGACTGATAAAATGAGAATTCCACATACCTGTAAAGAAAGCCTCCAGCTTGCCTAGCTCGACTGTGGCATAATTCACGCTAGGGTCCCCATTGTGCCCAACCTCAGCAAACATAGTTACACCGGACGCAGTCAATAAGACCGTTTCACTGACCGGGTTTACCGCGTTAGCCGGCGGCAAGCTGATACGAATTTCAACTGAAGTCAAATCCAACTGGGCGCAAAGACTGGACTGTTTTCTTATATCAGTGGTTGCACCGTCCGAGTTACTTGTGTCGAGTTCATCCGATTCTGTCCACTGTTGGGTATGGCGTTGAGTCCACGGGTTACGGACGGGTTTGGTGTGACCTAAAGTAGAGGCGAATAGAAAACACCATCATGGGTACAAAAAAGTTCCCTATACGTATCTAAACCTAAAGTAAGGTAACGTACCACAAGGAGGAACGCTTTTGTGAGTATCGTATACGCCGTGCGATGCACGTAGACTGCTAGGAGGTGCACCAGCTTTTGACGACTCGTTGACATTCCGTCTGTGCTCTTTCAGTGAATCCACACCTGCATCAAACTCATCCTCTGCCTCTTCCGAATTGCCATATTCGTCTTCTTCATCCTCACTGTACAACGGATGGCAGTGTAGCCCAACAGGTATGTGTGTCACGGTGCCAAGATTGACTGCTGCGCTGGATTCTTCCAGGGCAGCTGCCTGGCGAGCAGCATCGGGGTGCGCGTAGATAGAAGCCAATGGAGCAGGATCACTGAGAAACCAATAGCGATGATCGTATTCACGTGACTCCTGTGATTCCGAGGCTGTAAGGGTTTTTCGCGTTAGGGCTGCTCGAAAGCGACGATCACTTGGTAACAAAGATGACCACAGAAGAATATCGTACATCAGCCTGAAGAGTGTGGGAAAAATGACGGGGCGGTCAAACGGAATGATTGCGTTGACGAATGACTGACAGTTGCCTGGATGAACCAATTCGCAAACAAATATGGGCCAATATGACATTGTTTGGTGAGAATCCTTATGGAACATACAGCGCTGAAGGATGTGATAAAGGAAGTGTGTTTTATAGGTACACAGTAAGTGAATAAGTCGAAGCCACCAGACACATTACAACCGAAGCTGACTGGGAGGATCGTTCAGGTGCTGTGACCAAGACAATGAGAAGAAAAAGCTTAGACAAAAAGGAAAGTGTGCAAGCCATCAGGCTCGCAGCATATATGATCACGCGAAACACAATAGAGTCAATCAGATACAGGTAACTTTCCGAAGAAATCCAGTATAAATAGTGAGTTGAAACAAGTGTTGAAATAGTTATGGAAGCTAGCAAAGTCATATGGATGAATAATTCGGGGTTACGATGTCCAATGTATGTGAAATAATGCTCATCTGAGTGACTTCAGCGTTTATTTTATCCGACAGAGATGATAACCTTCTGAGAAAATCCTGGGTTACTACACTACACGTGTAGCTTTCGTAAAGATGCACAAAAAGCAGACAATCCACTCCGAAAGATCAGTTTTTGTTTCAGGAAAATCTTAGATGCCGAATAGTGTACGTGAACAATGTGAACGGACACACTGTCCCACACAGATCGATGCTGTTCCTGTCATTTGTGACAACACTACGGAGAGATTACGGACAAACGTTAGGCACACCACACAGGCATTCGGGGTTGGTATAATGTCACGCTAACATGCCATCAATTAACAGAAAATTAGAATGACGCCAAAAATGTTTCATGGATTATTATTAGGATTGTGTTCTCCCAGGGTGAAACAAGAGATGAATGCCGAAAAACCGTGTCCGTATAAGCTATTCGAAATGTAATTGTTATGCAACCCAACAGTTCAAATTCCTCGATCTTACGGTAATTTCACCAAGCTTCATCAGAAAAAGGCTAAATGCCACACTGAAAGACAGGAAAACGGGCCTAGGGTTGGTGAATATTCCAAACAGGTCCACCACCGAGGAGCTGTCCAAAGGCCATCAAAACAGCAGTAAAAGACAGACCGACTATTTGCCAAAGCAACTAACGTATGATTTCCGAGTCCCTATACCACAAAGATATGTCCTAACATTATCTAATAATTCACGATTGAAAGGGACTCCCTGTGTCACTTCATTTTAACCCGCACGATAAAGCTTCCAGCCAAAATGAGTACGCGTTCGAATCGTCCATGATATCGGTCTCTCTCGTACACCACTTCGACCGGCTAATTAATCACCATCTGCAAAGTAGTTAACTTACGCTGAAGATCAGAGACACCCTTTGCAGGAGTTGGGGTGGGTCATTGGCAGTGCGCAATACCTATGGATGAATTCAAATTCGTGGCCTCTGACGAGAGGGTGAACAGTTAGTTGGTGTCACGAACGGTTGATTAAATCTTTCGGCTGTAGCACCCTTTCGGTGCCCCGCTGCCATGCCACACGAAGGAGGCACGAAGTCTGGAATACTAGCAGGTTGCCCAAGCCTAGACAGGGGAAGTCGAGAGGCAGAGTTTGGGGTTCGAACCACGAACCTCAGGTCAGTAAATTCGAATGGTTGATTAACGGTTTAGTTAAACACTACAAATGGAAAAATACGACCATATCTATCCTGCGCAATCTAGCGATGAATCCACATGAAACGGGATTTTTCTTCTTTGTCAAATTACCTGTGTCCACTAAGTGATCCCGATCAGAGACAGCTTAGGGACAAGATGGAATGCGAGTGATAGTAGGCCTGACATCCAAGTAATAGTCAATAATTGTCATTTGGTGGGCAGAACCTCCACTACTTATAAAGGTCAACTTGAAGCAAGGCAATACTGGTTGTTGAACGAAAAGGATCAAATAATCAGAACCGAATGCGTTTTGCACAGTTCAGTGGGATCCAGCTTGCCCAAATCTACGCAACACAGTCCCCAGTATTGAAAGTCGACCAGTGCACACCAGTCTAGGGTCCCTTCAAATCTAGATTTAAAAGTAACACGGACAAGAACCATGCAGTTAAATAGCGAGAGAAAAACCTTACTCCTTTAGTGGGTTAGATCACAAGTCTGATACAAAAACATCAGTTGGGACGAAAACGGCAGCGACAGAGAAACAACAACAACAACAACAAGGCTAACTTGCCGTAGGTAAGCCAGCTCGATGGTACGTTGATTTTCAATCAGTATGACGGCGGCTGTAACCCTGCAGCGCATCGAAAATCGAGTATTCAAATTGGCTGACTGGCGGTAAAACACCATATGATTCGAATCGGCTGGATAGTAAGTTGTCTGTCAGATGAACAAATCACACGTAGAAGTGAACATGATGACAGGTGGGAGAATGGAAACGTAGGGAAAAGGCGAGACTACTTCAGTCAATATCACACCAGACGAAAATAGGGGGATGCGAAGGCAGGGCTGCAACCCGATCGATTTTAACCAGGCAATGGTGGAAATGGCAAACATTTGAGAGAAAACATAGACAGAGGGAATGAACTAAACAGATTCCGGAACTCTGGTTAAGAACGATGTGCAAGACTGCCAAGGAATCCAACTCATGAAGTACCGATAGCAAGTGCATCCACAATGAGGAAAATGGCTGCCCAAGTGACATTAACCACTAACAGAGAAATTTCGCCAACTGACCTGCTTAGAGTGTGCTTTTGGTGCGTCTTGTAAAAAGTAGCGCCGGATGACAAATGGCACATTAGGGTTATTTTGTGGCCCAGTCCGTTTCCATAATGACCACGCAATCGATTGGTCACTTGGGGTGGAGGTGGGATTGTGAACTTGCGGTTGAGGATTGGTTGGGTTCGAGGCAAGGTCCACACCCATTTCAAAACGTTCATGTGCATAGGTATACACGTGAGCTTCTCCACCATAAGCCGCGAATTCGGCCTTGTCGTTTGGACGCTCTACTAGCTCCTGACGTCCCAGTGGTGAAAAATGAATGCTAACACTGTGGAAAAATGAAGGAGTTAGAGGAAGGATCGATGAGAAAAGAATAAGCGGTGGGGTTAAAATTCACTGAAAAAAGCATATGACGATACCTGAAATCCACTTCATAATCGCGGCGGGACGATAACCGTATCACATTTTACATGCCAGGCAAAATAGAACGCGGGCTGAAAAAGCCAACACTATAAAGTGAGACAGATCAGCTTTACATGTGTCAAAACGTTGTAGGTGTTAATGCTTTGTTGTCAATGTGGTTCTGGTAAGGCAAGAAATTACCGACCGGAAGGTTTGTGGTTCGAACCCAACCCAGGCATTTCTACAGTTTCTGTCTGGCGTTGAGCAAACTGTCAGTATCTCAGCCATCGTGGGCGGGTGGCATGGCACCTAGGCACCGAAAGGGTGCTACATCTGAACGACTGCGACTACAATACGACTGTGTGTATCAAGGCATGGATTCACGGGTTGAATGGAGCCAGTTTAAAAACAGCTTTTTCAGAAAGGTCCATATGTTCCACCAACGTTTGGTCGACATAACCAGCAGTTCAATTAAAGCTGACTACAGCACAGAAATCTTTTGCATAATTCCAAGCGCCGTGAATATATAGGATAATTCCTTGTTTGGGGCAATGCCAAAAACAAGTGAAAACTGGTCAGGTCAACTGATCCAGTTATAAATTCTACTGCTGAAGGTATAGTAGACTTGGGTAGACAATAGTATGTAAGGCGCGTGACGGCGCCTATAATAATTTCGGTAAGAAACTGCGTATATGATCGTCTAAAAAATAAGTACAAACTGCAACGTGGATATAGCTGAGGTACAGCGCACCGATATCGCCTAAGAATATACTCTCACATAGCATAGGAGTGCGGACAGCTAGCCCTACTGAGGACACCTCGCTGGTGCCCAGTATTGTATTACCAATCATATCGCACACATAAATCAGACAGGACAAGTAATAATCGGTACCTACTCAACATACGAGGAGGTCGATGGAGCAAAATGGTGCCAGNGTGCGGTTTTCAACCATGTAGCTGTATCTGGTTCATGAAACAGTTTGGGCCGATCCCCTTCATTTGTACTCTACTGAAACGACTGCAACAATAAGCAATAGCAAACAGGTCGGTATAATCCAGCTACAGTAGTCATGCTACGACATCTAGCAAAAAGTGGGACAAGCAAATCTGTCAGCCTTTTAGCATTTCAACTAGCAGCAATCTTTCGAACACCTTTAGAGGAATAAATCAGTAAGCTATAGGTTGAGATTTCATTTCTTTCTCAACAGTACTATCCCGGTCATCTTCCAGCTGCCAGCTATTATCCAAGCAGAGTGACAACAGTCGAACGAGGTGGTCGAGGGTCTAAGGAAGACATAAGTACACTTCCTGAGTATCATGAGTGAGGAAAGCCCGGAACCACTTACCGGATCGAAGGCGATTACGATCTGGTAAACCACAACACCTGCTACCCAGACTATTCCGTAACAAACATGAAACGGTGGACGCACAACACGGTAAATCTCGTTGACACTATTTGAGCATTCATCACGCAGGAATATAGAAAAACCCAATGTCTCGGTCAAAACCTCGACTGCACCACACATTATTGACATCAGTCACGTGATCAATCCGAACGAGTTGTTTCACGTTCTCTACCGAGTACTATGTAGATTTCCAGTATCAATTTAACGACGTTGCAAAACTGCAGCAGAAGGAGTTGCATTACGATTGCGAAATCCGATACTATGTTGTACAAGCTGAGACTGCTTGGGTCACGTGGTACAAATCGATCGACTCAGGTGCTCAACGAAAATTTAGACAGCATCATTCCACCCCGTTAGATGAGACTCAGATTACACTGACAACTGATTGTCTGAGCCTTTATGTTCTCAACCAATCTTATTTCACCATTTATCTATATTTTAACTTGACAAAGAGATCCTGAAGACATTGTAGTTCGTCACCCTGTGTTGTTCAGACTACGGACGATCACGAAGTCGGATATGCTGATGAAATCGTGATCGACCTCGCCAAGGTCGGAATTTCGCAACAAATATTCGGAAACCGTACCACACGCTGATTACTAAAAACCTTTGCAGCCCTCAAGACAGTGGTTGCTGTCAAGTAGGGGATTTGATCCAAGCGTCCGATATCAACTTTGACATACTCCGCTTAGCTAACTTCAGCATAGGTTTTTTTTCTTCCGTGAAAACCTATGAACGTTCACAGAAGAACGTACAAGAAAATCACGTAAAGAGATGGAAAATTCGAAGAGGAATTATATATATATATAATGTCATACATCCACTTCACTCGTATTAGCCATTGGTTAAACAAGGTATCACCAGCACTCTTCAGGTACGCCTTCAAATAGTCGCTTAAATACATACCATGGGATCCTCAAGCGTCCGGTAAAGTGTTCCGACATGAACGGCTGACTTAGATAACAGTGATGAGGTGGTTCTGCTGGGCGAGCGCCATGAAGAACTACGACTACAAAAGAGGTTATCTCATTTCGGGGACTACGGACCAATACTATGAGGATCAGGTTTTTTCTCTACTAGTGGCGGGGGTGCCTGGGCTACATCTCAAGATTGATAATGAAGAGATCGAACAGATGAACACTAAACTCAACGAAAACACGTTCAACATCAGACCAGACAGCTCCGGTAAGTTTGCAGGCAGATGGAAAATGTCAAGTGGATAAGACTGCAGTCTATCCTATTTCAGTTTAAGCCCGTGAAACGTGGCCTCTAGAAATGGAAATCCGAAAGTTAAACGATCTTGACCATTAACGCCTTTGACGGCAGAAAAATCATAAACAACAAATTCTGGAGATGTCTTCACGGATGTCTTCACGAATAACACCAAAATTAGCGAACATTGCCACGCTACACGATGGTGATATCTCGGAGGACAGGTGAATACAGGGGTCACTGTAAACATAGGCGCCATGGGACCACTTGGTCTGTACAGACCTGCTGACTAATTGCCACTCATTGGGTGGCTGCCATTCGACACAATTTTGAAGACACTCCATCCGAACGAAAGAGAAAGAAGCTTAAATGCACTCTTCTCAAGTCACGTATTCTAACAGGTACGATCAAACAACCCGAATGGTCACCAGGGCAGGGAAATCGGGATATTCCTAATTCTGGTTTCCAGGGCTACGATCGTGGAAGGTATGGGTAATTGAGACAGGGCTATTCGTCTAAAGTGATACACGGTATCTTCCGGTGTGAATAGGGTAACAGTTGCATAGTAAAGCTGCGATGGGAGTAGGGGGGAAAGGAAGCAACGCGTTGAGCGGGACAGCGTGATTGCAAGGATAATTCATCATAGCTACCAGTATCTCCGTCCAGCGAATCCTTTTTTCTAGATGCCCATTCGGGGAGGTGCACTTGCAAAGCGACTTACTTTGCTGGTTTGCACCATCGCGCTTCTTCTGTAGTTCACTAGCTGGCCTCATCTGGCTCTCCCGCATCCCGTACATGGTTGAACGGACGCATCATAACTCCCATATGTGAGGCATGTGATCAAGGCAGTGTGACTAGGTTGTTTACTGAATGCTGCTTAATATTCTGAAATCCATTAACCATAACTCTTCATTGCTGATTCCGTGTCCCCAACAAAAAACCTAAGTAGTGCTTCAAAGACAGCGAGCGGTGTGCTCTGTCCGTAACAGCCAGGTTTCTGATCCACACAATCGTTTGCGGCGCAGTGAAGCGTCACAAACACTACCTGTCACGCCAGGGTGGAGCATTCTGTTTCAAGCCATTGCGCTGACACAAACGGGCGAATAAAAGAAGGAAGTCATAGCTATATCAATTGAGTGAAACTCACCCAATGATATCAGATGTGCCTTTGCTCCCACTCAGCTGTAGTAGCGGATTCGCTTGGATCTCTTGGTGTGGAGTGATAAGGTACACTGTAGGAAACAGAGGAAAAAATAACAAACGTAAACAACGCTTAAAACGTATTGAAAAGGCAAACAAGCCAGATAAGTAACGACCGATACAGACCCAACATCCTCTGTTTATTCAAGCAGTTACAGTTGCACGATGATTCAATCGGGGTTTCATGGGCTGTAAAGCTAGGATGCACCCTTTCAGATGAACATATTTTTGACAAACACGGACAACAGATGACAGTTTAGACATTCAGCCACCTATCTCACTCAGTAAGTGAGTTAGCGTTTCTCTAGGTCTATCCGTAGCGAAAATGTTGCAACACAGTTTTGAGGGGTCAACCTCAAACCAAAAACACCGCCAAAACTTACCAGACACGGAACGGAGAGATATCTTTATCTCCGGTTCATTAGCACTATCAATCAACCCGACCGTTGGCTGTTTATCCAAAGTCCCTCTGGAAGGGTTGACTTTGGCAGTTGTAGGTGTCTGTAATGGCGCCCCTCGGTTAGCCTGTCCATGACTTCCTTCAGATAACGGGGTGCGATACCCTAAGTTGAACTTCGACAACACGATCCGCAAATACTCTGGTCGTAATGTGCGACGCCACCAGGCTAGACCGACGGAATTCGGAGAAGTGGTTGGATCATCGGTTGTCGCGATATTTGGTGAGTTGGACGTGAGATCGGCTCGACTGAACCACAGAGGCGTACCTGAGTTCCATAGTGTTTTACGAAGATCCGACATCTTTTGTGAAGGAGGCTAGAAAAAGTGTTTAATGCAAAGCCATAAAACATACTTGTGTTAAGCAGATGCACAATGTCATGAGCTTCAAGAGTTACAATAAATGATAAACGTCCATGGTCGTTAGTTCACTCGCTGAGCTGGGCAGCTTTGTTGAGAACGTTTCATCATCAATCGAGGCGACATCATCAACGCGTCATGGAGCGTAGCGATGGTTCGGTGGTTGTGCACAATAATCGTTCAGCTGCAATACCCTTTCAGTGTCCAGCTGCCAGACTGCCCGAAGTTAAACAGAAGCAATCGAAATGTAGAGTTTAGGTTAGAACCACGAACCTTTCGGTCAGTAAATTTGCGCTTTAGCAACTGAGTCATCGCGAATCCAAGAGTGGTCACACAGAGGTTTGGGTGTCCGGCTGCCATTATTTTATAGTCCGGAAGAAGACAGGGTTCCTTGTGCATTCAATAGCGCTGTTTACCGAAAATCAACGAGTGATGAGGCGACCACATACTAAGGAGCGAGAATACAGGCACGCGATTGTTCTGAATTACACTACCCTAAGAAAAATCAATAGCGCTGTTTACCGAGTGAAATCAACGAGTGATGAGGCGACTAGATACTAAGGAGCGAGAATACAGGCACGCCATTGTTCTGAATTACACTACCCTAAGAAAATATCCACCTTGCCCTTTTAGCAATCACGACGGAATGCATACCTCGGCAAACTTCAAAAAGCGATTATTTGGGCACTGCATAGCTGGGAAAGCTATTCTAGTTCACTCAGCTTGACAGGGTTTGCCAGTATTAGGCAAATAAATTTATTTTCTTTAGGAAACATATGTTCGCTAGAATACACTGAGCTATACCGAGTAAAATGACGTTTATCGGGAGGGGGAGGGGCATTAAAACGAAAGAGAGTTTAAGAAATACCTAAGTGAGCTTATTTGGTAAGCCGTTCAAAGTGTCTAACTGCGGTACGCATTGTTCCTCAGTTCGCACCTTCTGGAGATATCACCTGAGACCTTTCCAATATTTTCTGGCAGCCAAAAAAAGGAAAGCGAGAGGTGGGAGTTTACGGGAATCAAACTACAGGGAAGTCAAGTCAAAAAAATGTAACTAACCAGTCTGATTGCCTCCAGCGGAATGGGAAAACGTAGAAAGAACTCAAATCCAGCACACTTTACATCCAAATGTAGTCGATGGCTCGATGCATCATATTGAGTTTGCGCATTTGTCGAAGTCAGATCAATCGATGGTGCCGTTTTCTAAGGAATATACACGAGAGAAATTCAGAGAGGCTGTCTAGAATTCCGATTTGTGTTTTTATCATAAGACTTGAAAGAGATCAAAGGAGCAGACCCGCACCTATGCATCAGAACCAAAGATACTGGTACAGAGCAGACGAACGAAAGTTCAAGAAAGGGCGTAATCAAAGGGCTGCAAGGATATCACGACCTGAATGTGACCTGATGGAAGGCAAAAAATACACCTGAAAAACGAGACGAAACGTGTGTAAATTAGGTTACATGAGGCAAGCGACACTCAAACTAGAGACGGAACGAATCCAGCTGGTAAGTGACTCATCACTTAAACTATGGACTGAATAGTATGTGCAACCGCAATTAACCCCTAAAAAAACAACACAGCAGAAGAATGAAACATACATGATGTTGGTGAAACTGAGAACAATCGGTTTGTGTAGTGTTTTTCGTACCCAGCCCAAAACCAGTTCCGTAGTGCTCAACAGCGTGGTGCAGATCCTCCTGCCAACGTGGTACCTTGGCAGTTGATATGTCTAATCCTACTGGCAAGAATTTTGCGACCGCCTCAGACGCAGCAGCCAAAGCATCTGTAATTCGATGCATTCGATCTGAAAGACTGATATCCACATCGATATGACAAACGGCTGAGTCCAAATGTAAGGTGTCCATAGGCGTGCTCGTTAGAGCGTTTCTGTTCGACTGTACACCACATGAATTGGATGGTAAAGTGAGGCCCAGATGAAAAAGCCCGTTGCATTTTACTGCTGCTGATTCTGAAGGACCACGAACTGATCGATCTCCAGTACTCCGTGCTCGATCAGGGAAAACCAGCAGCTGATGAAATAAGGATGAAAAGAGATAACGTTGAGAGAAAAAAAACGATAAATAAGCAACACGAATGGGGAAAGAACAGTGCTCAGAGTCCATGTATTAGGGAAGCTGTTCACCAGATTATGTATGCTTGGTACACATTTTGCGTTCGTTTTCGGTTGTCTCAGGCTTCGTTTCTGTTATAAATACAATTGAGATGTATGCAAACCGAATCCATCTTCATAACGCTCATCAACAGCCAGATCTAAGGGAGCAAAAGTTCCGAAGAAAAGATCTAAGTGTCTTACAACTGATCCTACTGCGAGAAAAAGGATATCTCTCAATGGCGCCTACAAAGAGAAACAATTGGTCTGTGCACTAAAGACGCAAGCTTAACAAACCCCTAGTGAAAACTGCGACAATTGAAGTTATTGGCGGACTGACATTCAGGAATACATATTTTATGTAATCGGCATCAGTGACTCAACAGAATCAACACAAAATACACTCACCGTGTAACTGTAACTGTATACCAATGAAAGCAAATCACCACAAGAGGAGATACCGATGAGAAAAGAGAGTGCTCCCCTCAAAATTTCGATGTAATTCCACAATGAACTGTGGCTGACGGATATTATCATCGTGGCTTCTCCGGTGAACTGACGTTTCTTCGGAGTAGTCTATCTCGGAATTAATGCTTTTCTCCCCCAGACAAAAAAGTCGGCCGCGCAACTCAACGACAAAATAACACGTCGACATTATCACACTGTCACTATGTTCATTAACGTAGGGACGCTTGCTGGTGCACTCACGCACCCGGGAAGTATCACGCGGGCGTCTAGAGACCATGGTCTCTATCACCTGCAACTTCAAAAAGCCACTACGACTGGAAACTGAAAAGCAGAAGGCCCAGGAAACCGAAAGGTAGCAAAAGCATTATGGTATCTACCTTCTCTCGCCTACATGCATGAAGGGTCGAATGGATTGGGGGTTTCAGTAGGCAGTAGGGAAGTGGTATTATTAGTGATACTCAAGCTGTCCATTTCTGAAGAGGACAGCTTCCTTGGAAGAGGCTGATTCCCATCCGTCTCTTCATGTGATCACCGCAGAAACGGAGAGTTATGATCTCTTTTTGAGAACGTGAGCAAATACAGGAAAAGTGATCAATAAAAGGAACTGTATACCTATAAAAAGAGTATGCTGTTTTCCCTGGGAGGAAGCGCACTAGCAAGTTTTAATTTTAAATAGGTCGACCTCAAGTTCTCAACGTGAAACGTGAACAACGAACAACTGCCTAACTATTTTATGGTGGCTGCTTCCCGTGATAAGAAGAATACGGTTCACGAAAGCATTTTCAACAATGGAGCCCTGTTGTACACATACAGTTTTGTCCCGAAAATACGAAGGACCACAGTCAGGACACTGTTGTTTAGTGCCGGAGTCAGACATCACCATTTGAAGTTTCTCATCCTTTCCGAACTCACAGCAAAAGACCCGATTGGAATCGAATCCACACGTGCAATGTGGAGTGGAAAGAGGTTTGTTCGACGATTTCAAATTGGACATGTTTTAACCGTTTGGCATCGAGTCAATTTCTTTCCTCATCACGAACACAACCTACGCCCGGAATTTCGCGTACGGAGAACGGACGGAGTACAGATATCGTTCAGTTGTAACACCCTTTCAGTGCCTAACTGCCTTACCACACGAAGTAAACACGAGGATTGGGGATACTGCAAGGTTGCCCAAGCCTATACAGGATAAATTCGAGATGCAGGCGTCGGGTTTGTACCACAGGCCTTCTCGTCAGTAAACCCACACTCTACCCACTGAGTACTTGGTGAATTTCGTTCAACCTGGGTTCAAATACAACATAGGGTGACGGAAATGCGAGAAATAGAACTAGCTCATGACCCTTAAGACGAGAAAGCGCAGCCGTGCGTTGTCAAAGAGGTTTTAGCAACCTTATGAGTGGTGTGTTCCGTCGAGAAAATGATCAAGGCTTGATTTGATGACGCCCTGTAACTCAGTCAGGAACCACGGAGCAGAATATTACAAATCCGGTAATTAGCACGTTCCTTTATTGATGTTTGAGTCAAGCAGAGCCACCACGAATCAGCTAGTGAAGGGTGAAGCTTCATGTGTTGGTAACCTCATGGCTGCGCTAGCAGGCGGATGATGGAACTTGTGCCAATAATAGGTGGTACATGGCCAAATACAAGCTTCTGAAGCACTAGTTAATACCCACAGAACAGACGTTAGCTCTGGATTTTTTTATCTCATCAAGTAGTTTCCAACATGAACACCAAATTGTACGTATGGTGCGAGACATTGAGTTGCAAATCAATTTGTAGACTGATGCGGAGTTCACCTGAATCTCTCGTCTATATCTTCGCGCAACATACGTACAAGGGACGGGGATGAGGCCTAGCTGAATCACCCGACAGAGGATGAGACGAGTAATGGAATACCCACGGTTTTTATCAACTACGTGTATAGTATCGTAACTTACTTCAATATCTTCAAATTTGCACCGACTGAGACATCAGAGACTTTCGTACAACATATTCCGTCGAAACTTATTGAAAACGAGAGATTCAGATGACATTTCGTTGATTATTCCATCGACTCCAAGGAAGAATGATTCACTTTAGAGTGGTGGCTAATCATGCGAAAACCATTCGACCAGATTTATAAGGTTTAGGAAAGTGATCATTTGCATTTGCTTTCGGTCAACTGAAAAGTAAGTAAATCTTAACTGCAAAATGCGGGGAATATTTAATGTCTTGCGCGGCTTTCGATGAAGAATTAAATAACCCCTATATTTGCCTGCATAATCTCCTCTCCCGTCATCTCCGTCAATTTCGACTGTTCATGAAATCTTACGTTGAAGGGAAAACATGGCTGGTTGTCAAACGCAAAAGAATCGACCAATTCCACGAAATAGGGGGATTGATGCAAAGTTGCTACCAACTCCATCATTTTTATGGTAACCTCTATGCGTTTTTATCCTCTAACGACCATATCCAAAATGGTTGTCCATTATCTACTCCACCAATGTGGTTAAGAATCAGACGGATACTACTAATGAGGCACGTGAGTAGCATGTGATTTTCTCGCAACTTCGCGACGGGATGGGATTTATTACGGAACTTGTGGAACTGCTTTGCAGCATTCGTTTACAGTTGAGCGATAGCCAATAATTATCCAAGAAAGTTCAAGAAGAGGCGTGAGAATGTTCAGTTGTTTTTTATAAAAAAACGAGATGCATATGAGAAGTTTACTTCCCTGTCCAAGAGCTTGTAACCGTTGAGTCGCTGTTTTCTAATAAACGACTTCATGGTGAAGAGCTTTCCTCCTTACAACGGTAAATCAAATGGATACGAAGCAATCGATTCGGCCATAAAAAACTATTTAAAATGATTAGTCGGTTATTTTCATAAAGGAAACTACTCACAACGTTGCTGAAAACTGTTCGACCTTGTGAGTAGGTTTCTTCATGAAAATATACTGCGATATCTCGAATATCGTGCCCACTGAAACATGAGGCTGTCTGTGTGCAGCGCATTCAGTTGCAGAACATCGTAAACGAGAGATTCAGTTGCGTCTCTCGCGAAAACCAAATTGATTTGCAAATGAATGTACTTCTCGATTAGTTGGTTACCTAATTAGACGGGCACACCGTTTCTAACCTAAACACTTCGCTTTTCAAGTGAGAGTGAAGAGTACTTGGTGCTTCGCTACATGCACTGGCAGCATTATGCCTAGTTTAAAGCTTGCGTATTGGACCAGTGGGACGGAGAGAATACCACAAACAAGTACAGCAATGTTAACAATAAAGCCATGGCCACACACCTAGTTGATGCAATAAACGTGTTATTGTGGTGCCTATTTGTTGCTCCTTCTGATCTACCGGAGTGTGCACACGGCGGCACTTGTCCGAGTTCAAATGCGGGTGATTCATTCGTATGATGGGTTATGTGTATGAACAACATGGATTATTGCCGAAACAGGCGAACTACATCGACACCCAAAAACAAATACCATACCATCTTTAGCCACTTCCACCTTAGTGGTGCTAGGAAAGACTTTCAGAAAAGCAACCGATGGGCATGTGGCGTTATTCGCCTCGGTGAATATACCAACTATTCAGCCTTTTTGTGAATTGCTAGTGTGGGTTGGAGCACCAGTGTTTTGGCTCTGCAAAGCACGCGGATAACAGAGGATCGTTAAACGAAGACAAAGACTTCGTCATGTCATGCACATTGTACTTATTATGAGCTTTCTGAAAGTGAACTCACCTCCCATCCATAGCTTGTGTGCATAACACCACGTAGGATGTTCTCATAAAGACAAATTCTTGTGAGTTTCGACAGAATTGATGCATGTTGTATCAATGAATGGATTGGTTTGTAATAAAATCGGGACGGCTTCATGAATACTTTAGTTTCAGCCCCATCACATTAAAATGCCTCGCTCCTTATGCAACGAAGTAATTACTCCATCTTCTACAAACCAAACATTGTGAAAGAGCTGTCCTCAGTGCTCAAAATCAAAATGACCTGGAAACAGCCAGTTGATGTAGGACGTTGCTATGTTAGGTTTGTACCAACTTGCTCAAGAAGCAAAGTTGGTGCCTAAGTTGAAACAAAACAGACTCTAATGCATCTCCCAGGTTACGGCCAATCCTACAGATAGTAGCCCATCGTCCCAGAAGAATAGTGTTCGGAATTTAACCACTACATGAGTTCCAACGAGAACGAAAGACCGTGCACAACTAAGCTTTCACAACTGTTGGAGGAAATAGCGCAGACCATGTGCTACAAACAAGAAAAATGCCCCTTAACAGATGGTGGAGTGATTGTGGTTCAACACAAGACTTCCATCGGATGCACAACACCAACAAACGCCAAAGACTATACCTTATAGGTGGAAGAAGTGTAGAAACATCGTGCTATCAACATGCTGACAGGTTGTTGCCACTAGTCTGTGCATTATGTGGGAGTGGCATACTATTTGCTTCGGTCCCAGTTCAGGAAATGAGCCATCCACCACGGATCGTAAATAAATATTATGCTAAGCGGTAGTCAATAACGATGGCAGTTAGGGATGCACACATACACGCCAGTTTATTAGAGGTGATCGTCTCTGCACAGTAAACCAATCAGAAACCTGAACGAATCCACACAAATAGTCGCGACAGCTATTGGATGTGAAGCTGTCTGCGCAACAAGTATATGAAAAATTTCAGCCCGACTTACGGACCATAGCCGCACACAGAGATGTGCAATGGTTGAAGTGTGTGATGAGTTTATCAATGATACCGATCAAAGTACTTGAAAACAAAACGGTGGATTTATTTTGTTACAGCTATTCATGTTGTGTTTCCATGTGACCGTTTTCGGCATTATCTGCGGAATCGTGTGCACAAGTGCCAAAGGCACTTATATACGGGGAAGTAATGGATTTTCACCTTGTACTTATTCATCAGACCCAAACCGACCTGGAGCCAATATACTCATATGTGACGAGGAGGCTTGTCGTGAATTCGGTGATAGCCTACCAATCATTGATCCGGAAGGAATACCTCTGTCGATTATTCGAATAATGGCAAGTCCCCGGCTGACTCGATGTCCTTCAAATGCGTTTTTCGCCACACAATCAAGCACTGGCGGATCCACCCTACAGACTCTGGAAATAAGTGGGGCACATTTGTTTGAAATCGAACCAAACTGTTTCACTGGTTTGACCCAACTCATTGAGTTACGTATTCTCAACGCCAAAGATGGGGAGAAACAAACGGACGGTATGAGCTCAAACCTATTGAATGAACTCAGAAAGTTGGAGCGTCTGGAAACACTGCATTTAACCTCAGTAGATTTGTCCACTGGAATACCCGACAGAGCATTCGCACAACTTGGACATCTCAGAGTTATCCAGTTCGAACGTAATAGGTTGACGAAAATTGGACGATCCTTCCTACCCGACAAAAACGTTTTGAAAGAACTTCGATTCGAAGGTCAACCAGAAGGTTGGAAACTCTTGGAAAACTCTGACCAATGGGCAAGGAATTTGTGGGCCTTGGAAAGCATCAGTTTTGCTGGATCCCAAATGCAACCGCCTCAGGCAGTAGTGAAAATGAATTTTGGAGAACTGGTAAATCGCAGACTGAGAAAACTGGCTCTGGATGCCAGTTCGATTACACACCTTACATATGGACAAGAATTAGACGGAATCGGCCCCGAAGGTGGTGTAGATATCAGTCCACTGGGAATGAGTCTGAAGGAACTTTCACTTGATCGAAATTTATTTCGAATTCAAGGACCTAATGGGACCGCACTGGATGGATTACGGACAATGAGAAATTTACGGTATCTCAGTATAAACCAAAATGCACGGCAGTTGTATCAGGTCCCCTCTTGGTTCGGGTCTGGTGGTCATGGGTTGACGAAATTGAAAGAAATACAAGTACGAGAGAGCGGACTGCGTTACATACCTCTAAATGCATTCCCCGCAAGTACAGAGGTGTTGCAGCTGAGTGACAATGGCCTCATGTACGTCGATGAAGGGTGGGCGGATAACTTGAGACAGTTGAGAGAGTTGTACATGAACGGCATGCGACTAGTTGCCGTACATATTAGCGGACATCAGGCAGATTGGGCAAGAGCATTTCGATCACTCACAAACACGTTGGAGTTGCTGAGCATGCATGGGTGCCAGTTGCGTTCCGAGGACTTAGATGCAAACGATGCCGAGCCAGTGGCTGATCTATCGATGCGTTTCAGGCTCGGATTAGGGCAATTAAAAAAGCTCAAGACGCTAATATTAAGTAACAACGAACTAACCTATATACCAGATGGCTTATTTCAGGGTCTTCCAGAGCTGAGAAATTTGGCACTTGCAGGCAACCAACTAGGCAACACTGAAAGTAGCCAGTCCCTGAGAAGTAGATGGACGAGGGGTAGGACAAGACCTAGACTGCAACGTATCGACCTGCGTCGTAACCAGATCACAACCCTGAATCGCTGCGATGAACAACTTGGATTCGATATTCCGCTGGAAAACCTATTACCCAAACGACCGATTTGGCTGGCGGGTGAAACCGAGAACAACCGACAGGAAACTGGAACAAACGATTCAGATGTCGTGCACACACAGTCAACTGATTGGCTTGGCGGACTCGCTCTGACTGAGAATCCTCTCAATTGTGATTGTCGCTTAGCTTGGTTAAGACAGTATGTGATGCAAGTACGGAACCAGGTGGCACAGAGTCAACCAAACCACATATTACCAAAAGGTTATAAGATTTATGAAAAAGAAGCATTGGATTTTATTTGTGCGGATACTGGGCGGTGGACGCAACGGCATTTCTTATCTCTTACTCCCATGGATTTGTATGCCGTAGAACATGCAAGCTGTAACGAACAACCGGATATCTATGGGGATTCATCTACAACAGAAAGCGCCCTCATTCCGTGTGCTCAGTTAAGACCATCAAACACAGCGAACAGGACGCGAGTGTACATGCTTTCGGGATTCCGCTTCGCCACAGCTGCTAACACATCTCGGACAGCGTACTCAGAAGAAATGGATGAAACCAGTTCACTAGGACTATCCACCGGAGCATTTGTAATTGTGATTATTGCCGGTGCACTCTTATTATGTTTTGTATTGTTTACCACGATTATAATTTTATGGCTATGTGTGAGAGTCCAACGTCAGGAAAGGTGGCGAAAACACGGAAGTCAGGCATTAGCAAGCCACAGACAAGAAGGAATTGGTTGGTGTTGTGGAACGAATCCCCACAGAATCCTCATCCTGTGTGCATGTTGCTCAAGACAACCCGGCCATTTAAAAGTCACGACAAGTGATACATCTCCCCCATATATACCGGATAACTGCAGCTTGCAGAGCAAAATAGGTCATTCAAGCATCCAGCGTCCTTCGGTGTACGATGAGCCCGGTGATTCTTACTATTCACGAATGTCGAACAATGCAGATTTGAATGAGACAGGCGTTTCTGGCGAGGATGGAGGTGACCAGACGTTGACATTACAGAACCGGAGAAGGCGACAAAAACTTTCTAACCAAAAGCGAGTACTTGAATCTGAAAGTGACAGGCCTTTAAATTCAACGGGCGAAGAACAAAACCAGGACAGGCAACCTGTGAATGTCCCGCTATTGAAGCCGAATACAGCCCATTCAGGTGCAAGCGAGTGTACGCTCAAAGCATCAATTGGTCCGATGACGGTCGAACAACCGGGATCGCCACCAGTTCCACTTCCGCCAGTTCCGACACAAAGAAAGACTAGAAGCACCGCTGACCTACGTTATCAGCTGTCACCTCATCCCCAAAGAGGAACATCGATGGTGAATGAATGCAGATCACAAGAACTACTTAGGTTAGAAAGCGCCCCGATCGAGGGATACGGTGCATCAGAGTACCGTCGAGTGTTGCCATGGAGGAGTGAGAGTGTGCCTCATAGTCAGAGGAACCACACATTTGGAAAGGACCTTCTGTCGATCAGATCAAACAGGAGATTAGTTCCTGTCAGACTGACAAAATCAACTTGTCCAAAAGTGATTGCACCAAGTGAAGTAATAGGCGTCTTTGAGGACAGTAAATTACGGTTTCAAAGTGGATGGAGCTGGTTGAAGAAACTTCGGAGAAAGAAGGAGACTATCGACATCGAACCTGACAATGAAGAAAAATCTTTAAACACACCGTTGGGGGCTGAGACGGAAAACCTTCGGGAGATGCAGGGACCTGACTTACCTAAGCCGCAAACATCCACACAATACATGGAAGAAGGTTGCAGAGGAAAAGAGGTAGACACTAAAGGATATCTTGTCATGTCACCAGAAGAAGACTATATGTCTGATGAAAGCAACAAACAACGAGAAACCAGTCAACAAACAGTGGATGAATACATCGAACAAGCCACGAAGGTCAACATCCTTCAATCAAAATTAGCCCGTGACAAACTAGGGCGACGCACTTCAAAATCTGATAGGAATCAAAAGCCGATGTCACGGCACGCGAAACACAGCCACCCATTGTTGTCAGACAGCGTCTACACAGGAATAATGTATGATGACTTGCCGCCTCCACCACCCCCACCCCCAATCGTATCATCCGTGGAACTACTGAATGCGATAGTAAACAAACCACCCACAAATGAACCATTGACGACAATCTCAAAGGGATATGTAAACCAACAGCGTCAGGGTACTGTACATGGAAACGAGGCTAATACTAGGAGCCTGACGGCTTCAGCAAGGACTGGTCCCCCTGTGGGCCCGAAGCCGAAAAATATCCCTCGTCCACAGATCGGTCCAGAGAAGTGACCAAAACCCAATTGATGACATAACAGTGGGCAACAACGTAAACAGAAATCACATTAGTTCCTCATGCGGAAAATGTGAGTTTGTTCCCATTCCCATAAAACTGTCATACACCAAGACGCGTCGCTTTTCTGTTTGAAGTCTAGTGGTTGTGAGGTAATCAAAACTCGATTAGTTCGCGTGGAGGTTAGCCACAGAGTGCCACTTAATCCGTTTGACGTTATGCACCAGATTAGGTTGTACAACTAGGATCAAGTTGAGCCGAGGAAATAGAAATAAGTGAGTGTCATGCACAAGTACACCACATTACTATGGCCTAAAGATCACTGGATAATTTATACAGAGAAGGTTCAAATAAACAGATGTCGCCTTCGTTCACTTGTAGTTGAAGCTCTTCCAACGCGCAGACACTGTGTGTATTCAGTTGTATCTAGAGTTTCCATGTTGCTGACATTAGGAATATTGGAGGATTTGGTCAATTCCAAGCGTAAAGATAGCCATTGCCGAGCGTTTTGTTTGCGTGTGTAAGATAGTATTTTCCGAGTTGAAAAACTAGTAGAATTTTCTCAGAGCATGCTTGGGGACAAATGGATAAAGTGAACTTAATCCAACACCTACGACAAAATACGAATGATAAGGTTTAGAGAGGCGCGGCTGCTGACATGTTGAATGTGCTACCGGTCATGATGAAAATATGGTCTAGGATATTACTGCGGGTGTTTGAGGACAGGTTCAACTTCAGAAAATTGCACCACTGGTGTAATTGAGAGTGCTACTCCATAGGCCAAAAGGACTGGGGAAAATACCTTTTTCTAGTTTGAGCGAGGTAGCTCGTATACAACCCATACGAGTTACATAAATCAAGAGCATCCAAATCACCCAGCACGCAGAAGTGCATACGACCGAACATTTTTAAGGGACAGCCCAGTTCACAAATGTGCGAGGTAACCCCGAACATTTTGTCACAAATGGCTGATGGAAAAAACAAACCCACATAAGAGGAAATTCATACCATGGGAAGTGTTGCTTCTCGTAACCAGAATGGGATATTGTATGACCAACGTGTTGGTAATAACAGGATGCCCATGATGGTTAAACAATGGCAATAAAATTGCTGTGATTTAGATCGACGAACAAGATGCGAAGAGTCCTCCCTTTGAAAAATTGCCGTATTCATTGGCATAACTAATTCCCTTGCATACTCGTAAATAAGCCATGTCATCGCTTGCAAGTACGGTGAAAGAATATGGAAGGAAAGTTGTTGTGAAGGTTTCCACGAAATACGCTTAAGAATTTCATGACACCTTTAATCCGCTAGTATTGCACTTTTAACATCTGTCCTAAGTTGGTGTGTTCAGTAAATTTTCACCAGAACAGGACTCCGGCAGCCCCTTGGCAGAAATATGATTCGTAACAGCAAACCGAAAGTAAATCGTTCAGCTGTAGCACCCTTTCGGTGCCCCGCTGCCACGCCACACGAGGGCAACGTGAGGGCTGGGATACTACCAGGTCGCCCAAGCCTAGACAGGGGAAGTCGAGAGGCAGAGGTCGGGTTCGAACCACGGACATTCTGGTCAGTAAATTCGCGCTCTAAGCACTTGGTCCACCTCGTCCCCAACCGACAGTCGTACAACGGGAATAAGATAGGTCTGATATGCGAATCGCTAGCCCTCGTTCCGAACCCAACAAGATGGTCAGGCATCACTTCGAGACAAGTTTGAAGCTGAAAACTTGCAACGAATTATACGCAGCTGGTTTCACGCTGGCGTTTCATCACACAGGGACTCCGATTTAATTGCACTGATCGACAGCCGCAGTCGAATAAAGATTATATCTTAAAAGCTACGGAAATTTTTAAAGTGATTGTGGTTTTGCACCGGCGCTTTAAACAAAGTTGGAACAGAGAAATAGTCATCGTAAATTGTCACAAAATTTTAGTGATGAGGCGATGCAAATTCGACTCATTTATAGTTCTCACTTGCTTCGGAGTCTCTTATTCAACACATCCTGTGTATAATACTCAGCTGCGGAGGTCATGTTACTCCAGAAGCTGCTAAGGTTAATCATGAAAACTTTGACCTTTTTCCATCTGTCTAAGAACCTTCGGTAAACCGGATGGTAACCCCTTAAGATGTATAAGGATTTTCCACTTGGATGAAATTACTTGATGAACTAAACCACCTCCTTCACAAGAAGCCGAACAAGATTCTAGAGCCGACAGACAAGTGTGAGCTGAGGACGTATATACAGAAAAGTGACAAGGGTACGCGACAGATTGGGATAACAATGCAGTTTATACCGAAAATCTAAACGTTCTCGTATGTGTGTGAAAAAAATTAGGCCAGTTGGAAGGCAGTTGGAGGGCTCCTGTAAAGTTTTTACACATGACGATGAAGAAGCAATCTAAGGGAATCATATGAGAACTTGGTTCCGAAAAAAATGCATTCGAAAGAACGTTATCAAATTAGGAACTGTTTTATGTACTTTGTTCTGTTCGTATGTAACAATAAGCCATTAATGCACATCGGCCGATTATCAAAGCTATTTATAGGCATCTGTTACATGTCGGCACAGCTAAACTTGTGAACCTACGAACACCTGCTAGTTTTTCGAACAGGTGGATATGATTACAGCTACGTACCCGGAATGAACAGGTGAAAGATTGTGCGGTTCCAGCGTGGTGTACAGCTTGGCGAACCAATAGTCGTATTGTTTACTCTTTACACAAGTACTTAACCAATTAACGCAGTTCCTCAGTCACCGAAACCAAATCAAAATATATAACGTCCATCCCAACACTTCCAAAACTCAAGGTGAACTCACTTTGACCATTATGGGCTCAGCTATGTTCACGTCTGAGTACGGTTCGTCTGGGAACAAACATTCCGACAGTTCTATACCAAACAAATGAGCACCGAAATCCAGCTGAGTGCACGTTGTGGAACCGGATTCCACCGCGTTTGACTGACGTAAGCGCTCATTGGAGAAGAAAGGCTTCTGCACACCAGTCACCGCGTCGGCTGTGACCGAACGCGAACAGACTTCCATATGCCACAAGCCACCCACGAAGCTGAAAATAAAGAGCAACATACTTTCGAAAGTTGGTTCATTCGCCGTACACACAAAAACATAGCAAAGATAACTAATCAGACACCGTGTTTTCGAAAAGGCTAATGCAGTTTCACGCTAACATAGATAGCACGTGTGATGTTCGAAGCTATACGGACATCCGATGAACGATAGTCCGGGGGAATATTACAGATAAACGTGGAAACACAACATAGGGCACGCGAACTGCTAATTTGGTTCGACCAATCGATCTGCAGAACATCTGGGTTGACAGGTTGCAACTGCAAACATGACTGGTGAAAAGGTAGCATGCAACGCAGGACCGCTAATAGTATATGAACGTGCCAGACACATCTAAGTTGTGTGTGTGTTTCGATGCGGGGTGCCAGGAAATAACTGCAACTGCTATGAAACAGGCAGCTTCCTGTCAGCTGGCAGGGTGAGCCTCAAGTGTGTTGTTCATGCCAGAGTAATCTGTCGTGACTTATTCTTTTGAAAGAAGAATGATCTGATGGTGAGTGAATACATCACGTTCACAAAAGCCTGACAAGTAAAGTTTTCAGCTGAAGAAAGTCGGCGTACCGACAAGTACTTCGCAGAGGTTATATGCCACAATCGCGGTATCAAATTTACATACCCAACTACCATTTCCAATGGCATCACAAAACTGAGCATACTCTGACATATTTATGTACCTAGCCATATTTCAATACGTACCAGTCAGACATGATATGAGAATTCGTTATAATCAAGACATCGGAGGACTATGTTACCCCTTAACACGCGGTCTAACGTATGATGCGATGAGGTTCGCTTGAACTTGGCCAATCACTGACCATTTGTACAGCCCAAGTAATGAATTCCACACAATCTAACTGGGGTTGGACTAGTTCCTCGTGCAGGTTGCTGGGACTGGACGAAAAAAACCTGAGGTGAATGGCGGCAGCAACTGGTGTCTACGTTACCTACAAAGGCAGTAAAACTGATAGTCTTGGAAGTTATATATTGAGCTCTAGCAAAGACGAGCTGCTTTCAGCAGACAGTGTAAGGTCTTTATTTTCCGACCTGCTGGCTGGAGTGGCCTGGTTGGTGTCAAGGTGTAGTGTTGAGTAACGGAACGATGGGAAAAAAAACAGAGAGCCCCATCGTTAGACCGTTTGACGATAAAATGCAGCTCACCAAATGTGGTCTCTAGGCGATGCGAGCTCGGCAAACTGGCTGCGTAACTGAGATACCCATGCAGAAGGCGTCAATGTCCCGGTGTCAACATCATTCCGATCAATCCTCATTGGAGCAGTGCCCTCTGTAGGTGATGAACTATAGTTCGATTGGGAGGCAGTGGAGCGATGAGGAGAGGGACTACCGGTCGGCTGAGATTGCACCGTTTGTCGCCAAGGCATCAAGCCAGCGAAACGGGAGAAAAATATGAATGGTCCAGGAAGTGTTGCCATATTCTGCACGTTCGAGAATAACGTTGACTCCGACGGAGTAGTATTCTCTTTATTTTCCTCAAACTGCGATTCCATCTGTTCAACCGACACATCGTACTGCGAAGAAAAAGAGCGAGTAAGGCCAGTGTCCGTCGCATCGTCCAGGCTTTCTTTGGTCGCCGATGGTTTATTCGGATAATACGACCCATACGACGACAATCGCTGACTGACATGGGAACGGCGGGATGCTGGTCCAACTGATTTACACATCTCTGATTGTTTGGATAAAGGTATTTCGGACATGGACGATGCAGATTCATCTTCGTAGAAGGCAACCAGGGCTGCGCACAACACATTCGCTGTCACACTGAATCTGGGTTCACTCGTTTCTGTTCGCCTGCCTGTATGACCTGCGTTCTCAAGCGAATTGTAGACCTCAGAACCAGCTGGAAGAGAAAGAGAACGATATGGTGAGATCATTAACCTCCACGCCTTCCTTCAGAGATCATCACGGTAAATGGCCTGGTGAGGGAAATCACTAATCAGACCGAATAGAGGCGTGATTTGTTGACTCAGACACGAAGACGCAAGATCGTGCGTATCCCCTTGGCCAATAATGCAACACCTTCGTTGGCTTCGTTTGTGCGTTCTTCGTAGTTCTGAATGCAGTACTCCTTAAGGTTACCTGCGGGAGTTAGATGGTACAGTAGTTAGAGTGCGAAGGTTACGGAGCGGAAGGACCGTGGTTCGAACCAACCTCTGCATCTTGACTTCCCTTGTCCAGGTTTGGGCAACTTGGCAGTATCACCGGTTCCATGTTTCTTTCGGGCGGCATGACAGCTGAAGGATAAGGTCACCTGCAGCGACCGAAACGTCAAACAATAAACCTCGGTACATTAACATTCCAGCATAATCCAACCAAACTGAACGTTCCAAACAGAGTTGGATCTCATCGACTTAATCGCATGGGGTTAGATGCGGATATTCTCAAAGAGTGACATGCGGTGTACCAACAGTTTTGAGTGCTAGCGGTACCGAAAATAGACAGATAGTAGGATGACCTATCAAATAACCAATTAATTAGTTACCGATCTAGGGACATCAGAAGAACTACGAACACTGCGGGAAGAGGAATTTTATTTTGCATAGTGTTGGTTACATTATGGGAAAACGATTAGCAGAATGTAGCTCCGTGAGTTTAGTTGTCTGAAGTAAACGTTTAGTGAGAAAGAAGACTTCGAGCAATGAGAGCTGCCTATCATGAGGTGATGGTGTCTAGATGTGGGTCCAGCGATGCGTCCATGTAAAGTCAATTCACCCCAGAATGTGGCGCATAACCGGAGCGCTGCTGTCTCTCTCTCTCTCTCTCTCTCTCTGGTTCTAGCACTTTGACATAGCTTCACAGAGTGATAAGACATTCAGATCCCTATCGAGACAGTTTAGTACACCCAACAGAACAATCAGAGACATGTTTCGAGCCATCTATTGGGGTGCACCCGAGTGTTTAGTCTTCCAGTGGCAAAGTAGACCTTGATGAATTCAGTGCAAAAACGTGTGACCCAGAAACAGCTGTTCTGAAAACTAGGAACACTTAAGGAATTCCACCAAATCTGGTCCAGCTCACAGCGAAAAGGACGTAAGAGGGCGTAAAGAATAGTGAGATTTATCTTTTTTTTTAATGTCAGTGCTTACACCATGGGATAAAATGGACGAAATAGAATTATGCCGAACCAAGGTAAGCGCCCGATGACACGGTTTGCGCTCAGCACATTCCTTCATGCATCATCGCATTCAAAGGAACAAGGCGTCCACACTTTCAGTAAAACAGCCCTCATATCACAATCACAGCAGGAATTCGTTCCTACTGTGCATCACCTAGGTCACACGCGAGCACGCTGGTACACAGAAACCTAGATGTGACATGACCCAGGTAGGGAACAAAAAGTTTCGACGAATCAGTAAAGTGAACAGACTACATGTGGCGTGGCGTGTGGGGCTGCTGGAGATTTCATTCAACCCATAAAAAAATGACCGATCGTTTGGCAGTAATAAATTTCTTTGGTCAAACAGCCTTTCAACTAGCAACTGAAACCTTGTTCCACTATATGCTGACAGTTTTCTTATTCACCATCAGCCACAGTGACTTCTCATGCGCGCGCATCCTCCTGTTTCGCCAAAATGCGAAACGTCCATCTTTTCGGAAAGAGACAAAAACTGCCGTCATCAGGGCGATGACCCTAGTGTTATACCACAGTTTCAGGAAACAATATGAACTGACCAAGACACGAACTGAGGGCCGCACGACACCTATCGGTTTATTTCAGATGGGGTAGAACTCAGTCTATCCTGCTTTATCCAGTGGGTGCAATGAGGTCAACGTCACAAGTGGAAGATGCAACTATACGTAAATCGGTTCGTTTCAGCTCTAGGTGAGAGCTTCCATTTATATCACGCGAGATACATGGATTTGAGTAAAATATAAACGTCATAGTTTTTTTTGTTCTCAGCTGGAAGCTGATTACGAGGACTCAATGATTCATTTACAACTGCCAAGTTGTTCCAGTTGTTCCTCTGATGGAGGATGTATAGGAGGCTGTACTGTAAGCCACTCCTGTAGCTTGGTTGTTGGCAGCCGAGTTTAGCAGTTGGACTAAAGACGTTTCGTCACCAACCGAGGTTACAACGGCAGTGCAGGTTTGAGAGAAGACGCTACCTCGATTGGTGATGAAACGAGGATGTATGGCTGTACTGTAAGCCACTCCTGTAGCTTGGTTGTTGGCAGCCGAGTTTAGCAGTTGGACTAAAGACGTTTCGTCACCAACCAACCTTACAACGGCAGTGCAGGTTTGAGAGAAGACGCTACCTCGATTGGTGATGAAACGTTGGCAATCCAACTACCAAGCTCGGCGAACAGACCTATATTCCGCAACATCGCCAACACCGCTTTGTCATCTGTGTGAAGCTTTCAAGCACTTCAGAATTTGATATAAAAAAGCAACCACAGACAAATACAGTGGACGTGTGTGACAGCAGCCTAACAGACCGTATTCAAACGGCTTGAAACCGGCAAACAACTGCGCCTTCTGCAGATTGTCAAGGAACCAGGTCAGCCAAGTGAGCCTATCGTTAAGCACACGCCAAGACATAAAGACTAGTAAACGTGAATGGCATCACACCGTTACCACATTCTTAATCCGTCGCTGACCTCACTCACGATAGTTACACGTGACGAATTGCACCTACACACCATCACATGTTCCGAGCGCCAAGAAGTACCAGGTACATAGGGTCAATACCGGAACTCCCGAAATAAGCGCTGATAATCGATACCTGCAGTATTTCTAAATGGTGTAAAATTGGGACATTTCAAAAACACTGAAATTCCATACCACATGCGGAAAACCAAGGGGAAGGTGAGGAAAATTTTTGAATGATTGCAAAACCCAAATGCCATCCTACAGCAAATCCACTCCAAAAGCGGAGAAAATATAACCAGTGCATCTAACCAACCATACGCCGAATTTGTACGAAAGCGACTTTGGAACACATGTCGATATCTGTTTTCAAGCTTCAACGTCCGTTCTGAACTAATAGGTCCTTCCCTTGATTACCCTATCTTGAAACTGGGCGAATCCATAAGAAAACCTGAAAGGGATCTTGAATTTTTTCAGCTCTAAATTGTCTCAAACATTAAGATAGACTTGTTCAATCGAATTTCATAGGACTTAGATTTCTGACGAAGGTAATCAGCCTCACCCGATTTGGTTGGAAGCGGGTAGGGATGTTTAGGAAGAGACAAATAGATGGAAGATACTGCCGCATAGTGAGGATCCCAAGTAGTCGGAGTGCCAATATCACAACCGTTTATCGAAGTCATACGTCAGCGAATACGAGGCGACAAAGGCAATTAGGTTAGCTAGGGCAGAACCTCTATAAAAACCCGAAGCTCAACGACTTGACAATCAACTGTGTGCTCACAGACTGTAGAGATGCATAGCTATCCATGCATAAATCATTTGATAGCATTTGTTTCAACACTGATTATCTCTCCAAACGAGACCATCTGTCGCTCAGTAGATCAGACGGTTTTGAAGCCGAATTCTTCAGATCTTCGATCCATAGTGTAATTTGGTTTGTTCTCAATGAATATTTCTCAGAGGTGTGAATTGGAGTGTCATGAAAACGAGTTTGAACACATTCTGCTATTATAGTGAGGTAACTTTATTCTTGGGGCTAAGAGACCATCATGGCGCTTAATGAATGCAATCCAGGACCGTAGTTATTCCATAAATTGCAGTAAAAATCACGTTTCAGGTGATGACTGATACGAACGAAAGTCAGTTGGGACTGTCTAAACCTAGTGGATAATCAGCAGAATGCTAGCTTCGGGCAAACCCATGATTCAAGCAGGGTAAACGTCATGAATACTGTTCGCCTGTTTCCTACAGCTCTGCCTGGGTCAATACAGCTCGAGTTCAGCCGGTTCAAGCGTTGGCGGACGTATGGCTGATAGAAGTGAGATAAGTGGAATGGTGAGACGGCCCAACCAACGCCCAACGGTGGCGAATGAGCCTGTACGGTCGAATCTTTCTAGCTCACAGCTTCGTGAGACAGTAAGCGAACCTAAATCGCAATAACCAAGATCACAAAGCTTGTTCCTCATAGCAGGCAGAGGCCTAATGAAAAAGAGGGTTTGTGCACTGCTGTACCTCAAATACAATGAATAACATCTTATCACACAGCTTGTCATTTTACCAAGACCAGAAAGGGAGCAGATGTACCCCATTCGGAGAACAAAACACAGGTACGGTGTGAAATCTGACCAAACGGCTTACCCATAGGTCACAAGAACTCATACCCTTCCTGACAAAGTGTCACGGGAGGAAAACCGTTGTAAAGCTGACAATCACAACGGCATACGGCAAGCTCATGTGTGCGATTTTACCACAAATGACTTTGAGAAGATAGACATAAACTTCATGCGTCATGGGAAGCTATAAACAAATAAGTCACGACACTAATGCACTTAAATCTGGCACAAAGTGCAAAGAATTCCCATTCCAAAAAACTCCTGAATTTTTGTTAGACACGTAAAAGACGCACAACCAACTGTCCTTGCGATGCTAAATGTCATATACGGAAAATGCCCACTAAGTAAAACCGGCTTTCCTTGCGCGTGAGATAAACATCGAAAATTGACTATCCCAAGCACGCTAACTAAATGGAAACTGTCGCTGTTTGTCGCAAATGAAAATTGGTGCACAAAAGGGGAAAGTGCAAACTGTAAATAGGGAGTGCGAGGTAGCGGAACGTTTACCTTGTGGCAGACAAACGTATGTATTCGCCAACCGAAAACTAAGTTTTCCAGTGGACATCACATCAAGTGTGCGATGAAAAGGTTTCAAAGGGTTGTTCGCGATATACGATCAAAAATGTTCGTGGAAATGATTAACTGTTTAGCCAGATCACACGCTTCTCACCTACTGAGAAAGATGCTTATTGTATCCAACGAAAAGAGCTTTGGAATGATTTCCCCTAGCCACCACTCAAGGATTACATCCAGCACCCAAGACGCGAAACTAAGTGACAGTACGTAGCAAATTCCGAAGCACCACAATTTCGAGGACACCACACGCTTGCCTCGCCCACAGTGTGCGTTGCACTTCTGAGATCCCAGGCACTCAAATAACGAAAGGATCCATAAAGTGGGATCCGTCAGTTTGTAGGGCAGGCAATACCCACTACAAAATTGAGGTTTTCAGCAACTTGTTGTGATCAAAAACCCTATCAAACAATAATCAACCACTGAGATGGTTTCAGACGGTGGTGCTGGATAAAAATATAGCTAAGGAAATCAGCTAGTATGTAACGTGGAAAGGCTTCTTGATTCAGTGCTCGGTCCAAATCCGAAACCTGTTATGTGGAAAGCCTGCGTAAGTTGTGTAAGCTCCTCCAGTGAGAACAGAACCAATGGGTGATAAACCGATGAAAGTATATCACCATTTCACAAAATGTACCTGCAGGGAAGCCTGTCGTTTCCATTCCACGGGAGGATGTCATTTCGTCGGTTTCAGTTAGACAGGACCAAAACAATTTGCTGTCTGAAGAAAAAAAGAGAAGTAACTGGATGACATTTTTACTTGCGACAGGAAGCGACCGAAAAACAGTGACTACTGATCAAATGCAGTGTCTCAAGCAAGAAAACCACAACGCACTAGGCAAGTTCCAAAGTACACGGGCACAAACGGATGGTAGCGCAACGAAAAATGCTGCATCTAGATCACACTACCGACAAACAATGAGTAAGCAAACGAAAAGTAGCAACTGAAATCAAACCGAGATGACAGTGTGCGTGATAAAGTGGAACAGAGTTCATCCATGGGACATATCAGTAGACACACCCTCTACAAGGCTCACACACTAAAGTAGTATTGGATTCCAAGTTAGATTGCATATCGACGAGTTTCCCCAGGTAATCATTGATTTAAGAGAGGTTCCTTAGACAGCACTTAACTTAGCCGTGTAGTGTTGGAACAGTTCCGTAAGTTACAATGCGTAAAGGTGAAATCGGAAATACCAGCTACCTGAGACTACTTTGTGCTCGACCCAACTATTTACTTTCCCGTTTGCGCGGTTAGTAATACGGAGATGGGTTCATCAAAATAAATGGTCTGGAGCACAGCATTTGTCCCAAAAGTTGCCTTCCATGTTATGTACCAATTCATTTGCAGTGGTAGTAGCCAGTTCAAAAGTTGGACGGAAAGGGGATTGTTCCATTAAGCTAGCGAACACAGTTCCGAAAGCCAGTGATGCAGTACAACCGCCATAATCAAGCTGAAAACAAATCCAATCTTCACTTTTTCACAAAGAGCACTGAAGTTGAACCCAGAGAGATATTCACAAAGTTGTTTCTTGACTCTTACCAGAAAAAAAGTAGCCTAACTTATGTGCACATAAAGTCCTCGATCGATCGATGCAGCTGTTAGAGCCATAGATCATAATCTTTTTTGCAAGGCGTGGCGGTCGTCTTTTTTCATGATACTATTGTATGTAATCCTCTTTGACCAACGCGTATGAAAGTTTTCATAAACTGATGAGACGAAATTTCAATTTTGAGGGACTAGAGCATTCGGTCCTGACTGTGTCACTAATTCCGCTTGTTTGAAGATGGAGGAGAAGGACTTGTTCACAGTTCGATAAGCTCAGTGGGATCACCGGGGGACCGAATGCTGTACCGGAGGAACGGCAGATACCTACCGTTGTTCATGTCTTTGAAAAATGTGCTAGATCTAAATTCGAGAATCATTCAGAGATCCGTCTATCCACCATAGCTTAAATCGTTCACAGATATTATCTCGCTTGGACACACCAGCACCCGTGAGCAGTCGTGAGAATCAAACACGGTTCTCCATGATTCTGGTTGCGTTGACTCCTTCTTCAACCCACTTAGAGGCAATTATGTCCAGAACCCTCTCACCCCTCCTCGTCAATAATGAACGACATTTGTCAAGGACTTAATCATAAGCATATATGAAAGCAAAACCTGAGAACACCGGTGCATCGGTTGATGATATCGTGTTTCACATATCTCAGTTTACGCTACTGATAAATGTTCCAGTTTCTTCATATGTTTGGCAAACTCACAGCACCTCGCACGCGTAGGACTGCATTTTCAGAGTGAAGATGAGATCACCTTGCTGCCCGTGTCCAATATCCCATGAATGAGACCACAACTCAGAGCGTTACCTCTCCCATTTCTGCTGCATACCACACTATCGAGAAGCACATGCCAGCTGGCCTGGCGACCACCTAAGTACTTTCAAGTACACTCAGACACACTCAAACATCTGTCGATCTCACGGAGGTCGCGTCACGTCGGTATAAACCCAACGAAGGTAATCAGCCTCACCCGATTTGG
>NW_008751880.1:888794-889899 GCF_000715545.1 Opisthorchis viverrini | reverse complement strand
CACACTAAGAGATTGCAGGAGTTTTGGAGTCTGTAGCAGGGTTGTGAGTTTATGCTTGGTCTAGCCTCTGCTATAAAGGCGTTCTTACGCAGTAAACGGTGCAAGAGAGCTAGATTTAATTTTAACCGTCTAAGCCATAGTGGTTCAAGGCCTAGGATTTGACAGCGGGAGCGGTAAGAGAGGGGGGTTGATCGAGGAAAGAGTTTTTTCGTAAATGAGCGTTGGACGCTTTCAGTTGCGAGTCTGCAACTTTGGGTGTAGAGGGAGGAGAACGCAGGACAGAATTCCACGATCGGTCGTACGCATAGCTCAAAGATTGCAACCATCGTGTCTGGAAGGTGGCAGGAGCGTAGTATTAAAGAACTGAGCCTGCGCGCTCTTCCTACCTGAAATTGCACTGGTGGGAAAAGCTAAAAGTACAGGAGTATATGAGGCCGAGGTCTTCGATCTCTGTAGAATGCGTCATAGGATTTTAATTAATTGTGAAGGCATAAGCCGGGGGAGAGCAGCGGCAGGAAGTTATACAGGATTTTTTGGTTGAGAAGCTTAGGCCAGAGTCGTTTGACCAGCGGGTCAGGTAATCGAAGTCTTGCTTAATCTGGTGAAAGGCAAGGGTAGTTGCAGAGGTGGGGGGTTTGTGTACGCAATGTTTATATCGTCTGCGAAGAGGAGCACGGTGCTAATCGTCTTGAGTAAATAAGTTTCGAGCCCCTGACGTTCACTGTTAGGTTACAAGCTTCACATATACAGTGTGACAGACGGCATGGGAATCGGTCGACCCGTCATGTATGCCTTCGTCGGAAGCAAGCATTTTGAGCCATTGCGCAAGCTGTTCAATGCCTTCGTCGCAAGCATTTTGAGCCATTGCGCAAGCTGTTCAGCTTGTTCAGGGATATGATGGGTGGACAATATGCAGTCAAAACGTTTGTTTGGGACAAAATGACTCCGCAGATGCGGGCTGCCAAAGCTGTATTTGGCTGCGACATAATGCTGTGCTATTTTCACGCACTGCAAGCCATCCGGAAGCACGTATGTTTCATTGCTTTGGTGTAACTTTTGCAGACAATTTCAAACCGCAGTCGGCACATATTCCACCGCATGGCTC
>NW_008751880.1:877638-882402 GCF_000715545.1 Opisthorchis viverrini | reverse complement strand
TTGCATCTCCAAAGGCCATTTAGATTCTGGAATGTTGAGGAAATCTGTTCCGGTAGAAAAATACCTCAAAGTTACGTTCATTGTATGTGAGTCAACCTTTTTCACAATTCGCGATTTTTTGTCATCAGGTAATGTATTCATAGTCTGCGGTGTTTATTGACCTGACCTAAACAAATCGCCATAGTAAAGGATTTTGAATAATACAGGAGCATATACATAATACATAGACATTCTACACTATGAAGTGGTAGGTTTCAAAATGCCGTATATTTCGAGAAATCAATCTCATTGTGCGAATAGACAGCGGCCCCGTCAATGCGAGTAATACGGGAGGTGCGTCGGATCATCCGTAAAATGGCGAATGCCTTTTGTGCCTGTTTCTCATGGTGCAGTGAGAAGGACAAGTTTGAGGAGACCCAGATGCCCAAATCCTTTTTGGCATCTATCCTCATGATGTTTTCTGGTCCTTTCTCACCATGCACAACAAAGGCATTCGCTGAGTCTCCTTCAAGTGACATATGGATACACTTTCCTTCATCCAGAGGAAGGTGCCAGTCCAACGACCACTGCTTGGCAGCGTCTACATCCATTCGGAAGGCACTGGCATCGGTACTCCAGGATTTCAAATCGTCCGCAAAAATTAGGCATGGGCTTGCAAGAACATCTGGGAGGTCGTTGACGTAGATCGGAAACAGGGGTGGTCCCAGGACGGAGCCTTGAGGAACTCAAATGGGGACCGGAGCTGGGGAGGAATAGGTCGTGCCTATTCTCACTCTTTGCGGAGCAGCGGGACGTGTGGGACCCTATCAAACGCTTTTGAGAAGTCGAAAAATATGGCAAGGGTCCATCAGATAAGGGTCGCCCAGCTGGGCCCTTCTCGCTCAATCAAAGAAACCAAAGCATGACCTCATACGAGGCCCATTAGTCGCACAATGCTCTTGACTGCATAATCTTAACAAGTGGAGTAAAATATTTTGCGCCATGATATTGCATTTTGTTGCGTGTGTGACCAAACCAAAAAACATCTTAATTTACTTGTATGTTTTTGCAGCTCGCCAAATTTCGCTGCCCACTGAAGCGATCATACCTCTGGCAGAAAAGCCTGGTGGAATGATTTCCCAGCATCACTGAGGCCTTGGGATATCCAAATAGGGCCCAGGAGTTTTAACCGGTACTCTGAACTCGATTTCCCGATTGCTTTGGTTTATCAGGGACAACATGGATTTCGAAAATTCATTCCCATTTTGCGGATACTGTGCGCAACTTCACACAGTTTGCTGTGATTGCCCGACTAAAATGAGGGTGGGTATTTTCTTAAGCTTGGACTAGGATTATGCCTGCGAATGAAGCATCGCCATACATATGCGCTAGTGTTTCACCCCGTCCAGGGAAAGTGAGTTTTCACTCAAAGTAACAAGAAACACATTACAAGCAAGTGGTATAAGAATTTTAAACAGTCCTGAAAATCGTCATCAATTAGGACCCACGGCGTACTTCGAGAGTCCGCCGAAATCATCACATTTATGAGACCCTTTGACCATTATAAGGCTTAAAAGACGCGTATCTCAAGTACAGACTCGACGAGACCTGAGTACTTCATGGCCAAATACGAGGCAACAGATATTCCATAGGTCCTCATTGAAAATCCCTTTTAGTATGTATGATCACGATGTCTCTGACATGAGGTGCCGCCATTCGAAACCGTTCTCGAACTGGTGTTGTAGGTTATGAACATGCACCGCCTAATGAGTTCACTTCATACCCACTTGAGCAGCTATTCAGCACTTCACATGCAACTTTCGCATCTATATGCACGACTTCTCTTTGCAGTTTAGCCAAAATTTGCATAAAATATTTGTACCACTCCATACTTCCAGAGACTGGGCCATCGCGCGACAACACCAACTGGTGGTAAAAAATTTTAAGGCGGTCTCTGTAGATTCGCTACTCTAATGCTGGTTCACTGTACCCGGTTTCATCTATGATAGATCTTATATTACGGTTGTAGTTTGTTGGGGGATTTCTCACAATAGCGTGTCTAGTGTAATCAGGCGAATGTTGACGAACAGATTCCGTAATACCATGGTTGCTTGGGTGCCTTGTTATCTAAAATATGTATGAGGGTCTGGTGCAATCGATTGAAAACCTGCTTCATTGTTTAGACGCATTTTGTAGCAAAATGACAAACTGTTACTACACCTACACGGGAAATCTACGGGTATAAAGACGCGTGTATTACAAATCATATGATCTACCCTGTTCATACAAGCAAGCCGAATGCGTGCTGGTACATCAACGTTCACAAAAATGTAAACTATTCTTCGCAGAACACCGAGACAAACTGAGTGTACATAATCTTTGATAAAGCAGTAAATTAAGTTGATAGGTAACATAAAGGGGGGGACGGATTGCTACCAGTTTCGCGGCGGATACGGTTGTCAGTTCGTAAAACGTGCTGCGCAAATGGAAACTTTGTCTTTTTTGGAAAATCCCACTTTATGCAGCACTTATCCCATCCGTAGTACGAATTGTGACTTTTCATGCGTGTGGCAAAGGGGCGTACCGGTTTCTCACAAATAATTGCACCCAAGATGACATGATTATACAGGTCGTTAACGGCGAACCCCAAGTGCAGGAGCCCTTCAAGTTCTTCCATTGCGTCATGCTGGTATGTACAGATGGCCCCGGGTTTACGAACTCTTCCATACAAACCGACGAGCAGTACAGAGCTTGTCAAATCCCGAACAACGCGTGCCAGATTATGATGTTACCATTGTTGTGCAGCTTCATTCCATCTACGTTCATATGTAAATGGATAATATGAGCTTGCGGTGGCAAGCAAGTCGGCGAAAACTGGCGAAGCCAATTCGCAATTCTCAGGTGGATGTAGCCCTCTTGGGGGGACTTCTCTAGTTGGACATGACCGGGGCGCTCTCATCAGTGTTCGCAAGAATCGGGAAGTCTCTGACAATTAGGCTGCGGTGATCCAAGAAGGCGATTCATGGTATCGGAAGGGACTTTCTTCACAGGGATCCATTCTCAGAAAATGTCCGCCTTACTAGGCTTAAAAGTAATCTTTTTTGAGAATTGAGTTCCGCATGCATATCAGTATAACCACACGAACTAGACATCCATAATTCAACACATCGTAACAAGCGGCACGCATGTATTCAAATTGGCATAGATGTAAAGTATATGGAACAATAAAGCAAGAGATTATTGAATAGGGCAATGAATAGAGCATCAATCATGTTCGTCACATCCGCCGCACATTGAGCGTGCGGATGTTTATAGCTCAGTGGTTATCTTTATCGCAACCTTTCATATCTTTGCGGAATGGAATCTTCAGATTCTTCACAGGTGGTGCGTTCTTCAGATAAGGTTTGTTTGGATACCATAAGATCATCTACAAAGGATTCCTTAGTATTTGAAACAGCCGGAGTGCCGTCAACAGACTGAATTCTGATATTGAATTGGACCTGAACAGTGGGTCTCCGATGACAAGTAAGGTCATCCAAATCAAGAATTTTGACCATTCGTTTGCCATTTGATGAAAGTACTATTCCTGCAGCAGGTCGTGAAACGTTACGCTAGAAAATGTAACATCAGCCGTTTTGACACAGCCAAGGCTTGTACGCAACAAACGATATTTAAATAGAAGTGCGAAACTCTTCCGAGTGACGGAATGAACGGCATTCCTGTATCGCATCAGAAAATCACCAGTCCCACGGTCCAGTTCCACAAAAGTAGTAGAAAAGAGTGAACTAATGGCAGATTTCAGTATTCGGACAAAATTGCCAGCAAGTCCATTAGACTGAGGATGTCGTGGAGCAGTAAAGGGATGTCGACGTCCAGGACCTTTCAACCATTACTCGAGGAATTTTTCAGAGAAGTGTGTGTCATTGTCAGTGACCAAAATGGTTGGTGCACCCTCATGGCTGAACACTTCCCTCAATGCTGGCTGTGTGAATTCGGCACTTGGAGACGTAGTTGCAAAAACTTCAGGCCAACGTGAATATGCGTCAATGACAAGTAAAGCACAGTTTTTACCAAGAAAAGGATCACAGCATTCGGTACTGATTCCCTGAACTGCCACATACGTAACTGGCCACGGATACCACTGTGAAGACTTGTTATGAATCTTATGTGCACATTTAACACAGTTCTTGGCAGTATGCTAGATATCAGCATCCAGTCCCGGCTACCAGCATGACAAACGTGCAAGGGATTTCATTTTGTCAGCACCCAGATGACCAGAGTGGAAATCTTCAAGAGCGGCCGCTCGCTGAGTCGGTGGAATGACAATTTCATCCTCCAAACACAACAAAAAATCCGGAGTAATGGACAAGGTTTCGCGAAGACAGTAAAAAGCAGGAAACTGGCGTCGTTCTTGTTGCGTTAAGCCACACTGCAGTGCAGGAAAATAGGAGCAAGTTCATCGCGCTTGACTGGTAATGGATGAATCAATAAACAAAACGAGTAATTAGAATCAGAGGCGCATTGCAACGGTCGAACGTTATCTTCGAGTGACGCGTAATACCAGAACCTCCGGGTAGGCAAAGCAAAGTTGGAGCTGGGTTTCTATACGGTACTATTAGGGTAAGAGAAATTCACAATTTATACAAACCTCGACAGTAGATACGCGTCCAAAACAAACAGTTCGCTTGGACTACAAAAGTACAAAGCAAGGGAGAAAACAGGCTCCCACGTGCGACAGTCACACGTGCAAAGTCAGGTACAAACGGCCGGATGACCTCGAGGCCA
>NW_008751880.1:874698-877632 GCF_000715545.1 Opisthorchis viverrini | reverse complement strand
CATAACGGATGATACACCGCCTGCCAAACCCCCCGCGTTGATTCAGTGGGCGCCCCGGTTCTCGCCTTCTACCTACGCTCAGCTCCATTCTAATGTACCCCGTCAGCCACCGACACGAATGGTCCGAGTCCACTCCTGCCACAAGTGCCGACTTCGATGGAGCACAAGCCTATTCGCATCCCTCCAGTAAACACACCTTTCTAATACCTCTCTTAAGAAACCCCCCCCCCGTTCCAACATGCAGTGTTCTTACTAAGTCATCTGGGCTCGTCTTACAACTATCCACAACCCCCAGAGGCCATTCCTCACGTGGCAGGACCTCACTAGAAACCAGAACCAAGTCTCCTTGTTTCATTTCTTGAGTTGCTCTGGGCCACTTGCTACGCACCTGCAACGTTGGCAGATTTTCCCTTACCCAACGACGACAGAACACGTCAGCGAGATAAATGACGTCTTTGCAACCGCTATGATATCGCGGGGCCAAACCGTCGCTACCGGGTACCGCAGGACAGCACCGCATGAGCAACGACCTGTTTGGAGCAAACGGTCCCAACTCGTTGCTGGCTGGTGAAAGCGGGACTATAGGTCGATTAGTTAGAATCCGTTCTGACTATATAAGGAACGTGTTCAGTTGTTCATCGGTCACACACTGTTCCCTGCATAGACATAAAAGGATACGTCGTATTGACCTGATTATACGCTCCAACACACCACCACGGTGGCTAGCTGCTGGTGGATCGAAGTGCCACTGTACATTCATAGTCGAAAACCGATCTGACATTTTACTCGGACACCACCGCTTTATATCCTCCAGAAATTCCATTAGCGCTCCAAATATCGGTGGGCTTGCCACGTCTGCCAGCGAAGCGCATCAGACACTGTGGGAATGAATCTGTCGACAGGTTGCCTGCAATTTCCAAATGGACTGCTCTAGTCTTCAGACAGCTAAAGATTGAGCCATAGCGTTTTTCTTGCGAACGGCCGCGTTTGGTCTTAAAAGGTCCAAAGTAGTCCACCCCCACGCACTCGAAGGGGTACCAACCCACTCCTATTCTGTCTGCCATCATTTGTGTGCCGAGCTGTGCGGACAGTCGCCTGCATAAAGAGCACACACCAATCACTGGCTTGACGGCGTCGGTCCCACTGATAATCCAATATCGCAGTCCAGTAGAGTCCAAGACCTGCTCTACTCCACAGTGCTTGTCTGCTTCATGAAGGTGACGTATAATCAAGGCAGCAACTGGATTTCGGCTCCAAAGAGCTGGACGTTTGACTGACTGACTGCAGTTTGAGTGACTAAGTCTGCCTCCCACGCACAAAATGCCACCGATCAAAACAGGTGACAACTTTCGTAGGCTGAAACGCTTCGCATCCAGTACAGAAGTCTTAACCTGATGCAGCTCTTGCGCGATATGACTGGATTGTACCATCTTCATAAAAAAAATTACGTGCTTGGCGAAGTTCGGATACTCTGATAACACCGGAAAGTAAAGCCACTTTTCTCGCTCTGCCCGTCTTAATCAATAGATATTGCCTGTAACGCAGTAACCAAACCACGACCCGTAGCTTCATCCCACAGGCGAACCGAGACATTAGTGGGCAAATGACATCATTTCCCTCCCTTCGGTTAGCATGTGCTACAAGGCTTTTCAGAGCACATCTATCACAGGGGTCAACCTTGACCTGTAACAACATCCCTCCGATGTCGGCTGCCACAGCAACTTGCTCTAAACGAAAGCTCAGCATAACATTTACAAGTTTTGTGGTTAAATCAGTTTTGGGCTAATAACCAGATATTGTGAGAGATACCACTGCTTTGAATTTAATGACGATGTGGGAGCACCTGCCACCCGTTCAACTTATCCTCTCTCCATGTATGAGCGAAGCACCTTATCGTACTTTCCGTGTAAAACACGATCCTTGCATAGTTTAGTTTTCAGATTATCTAGACGTTTCCTAGCCACCTGGAAGTTATCGGGTAGGGTAAGTGCGTTATCCTTCCATGAAAGCGGCAGCTGATAGTGCCCACTTACTCGCACCGCACCAGTCTCTGCTATCAACAGTGCTCTTGAATCCTCTAAAGAGGGACTAGTGTCCGATGCTGAAGTGTCTGCGAATTCCGAGTTGTTCAGTCGCTGCAAATGCTCCTGGATGCCCTGATTGCACACGGTTATACAATGACTGACGACCTTCTGCTTTGTCCCGTTTTTCATCGGACCAAGAAGTATCCAACCGAGTAAGGTTTTCACAGCAAACGGTGGTTTTTTATCCCCAAGGCACCGGTCAAAGACCCAGTGCGCTTCAGATACGTCACAACTAATGAGGGTTCCTACATCGCTTTCAGTCAGTTCGTCGAAGGCAACTTCCTTAAGTTGAGGCCACTTGCGAGCCGCTTCTTTGATAGAAGGTAAGCTGTCAACGACGAATGCCTTGTCAATATCTATCGACTGGCTTTCATCCATTGATAAAAGCCTGATGTCATTAGCTTCCGATGTGCATCCCATGGAACTATCCAGTGTATCAATGTTCATAGACGTGGGTAGCAGCATGACCCCATTTTTCACCAAAAGGTCCCGCCTTAATAGCGTTATGTCGGACCCAGCATCTAAAAATGAATATGTTGTAACCTTTCCTGCAGGACTGTCAAGCTTGTCAGGAATGACTCCTAGGCTTGCCAGAAGCCGACTACTTCGAGTTAAGGCATACAAAACCTCCGCCTCTGAGGACGTCGAAACTTTGTTTCCGGGTTGTGATGTTTGTAACAAACTATGATGTCGTCCCCTACAACACGGCTTGGCGCAATCCTTGGCCATGTGAGAGTCTCCTAAACAGGCAAAGCATGAATTATGCTCCCGTATGCATTTCCATGTGTCAGGAACTTTCATAGAGAGAAAGCGTTGGCAATTGGAAATTGGGTGGGACTGTGAACATAAT
>NW_008751880.1:870663-872023 GCF_000715545.1 Opisthorchis viverrini | reverse complement strand
CAGCCCATTTGTGCTGCAATGGCGAAGGAAGAGAACGCACAATTCTCTCTACAACCGCTAGTGAGTGCAAGTCTGAGACGTAACACATTTGCGTCAGCGCAAATTTGCAACTACGAATTTTTATACACCAGTCCGACAAAGACTTTGCTGCTCCAGTGATCTGTCGTGCAAAACGAAACAGGCTTTCTAGTAGACAGCGAACGATAATATGAGGCTGACCAAAGAGAAAGCGTAGAATCTCCCGTGCCCTGGATTATGCTACTTCCGGCGGGAGCATCACACATTCTTCAATGGCCGCCTCCGCGTCGCCTTGACAGTAGTGGATCAGATAAGGGAGCCTTTGACCGGCATCCTGCACCTTACTGTCAATGTATAACTCAAATTGTCGGGTGAACGTCCATTAATGACACGGATTACCATCAAAGTATGATAGTTCCACTTTTGGTAGGTCCATAGTGGCTGGCACTGGAGTGACCTAAACGGTCGGCTTTGGCTCTGAGGATTGCCCTCTGATATAATCAGCACACCTTAGTGGTCTTTCGTCTGTCTCATGATAGTTCTTTGGTAGGTCCATAGTGGCTGGCACTAGAGTGACCTAAACGGTCGGCTTTGGCTCTGAGGATTGCCCTCTGATATAATCAATCAACCTTAGTGGTCTTTCGTCTGTCTCACATTGCTTCACGTACCCCGCTAGTCGTTCATTTAGGGCCACTAGTTCCCAGACTTCATCCAGTGGGTCCTCTTCGGCCTCTAGCTCAATTTTGGCTAACTCAGTTTTGGTATGCGCCTCTAAGAGAGCCCGCTGGAGCTCGACCTCCCGCTTAACCCGGTACTCCTGGAGCTGAGCAATCCTTAAAGCTTTCATAGCTACACTACCTTTACGATTTTCACGGATTCACGGATTGATACACGGGATCGAGGCTTTTGCCCGTTTCCCGGGTCGGTTTTGTTCTTGTCGGTCAGTGGCTGTCGTTCACCTGAAAGGCACAAGTGAAAAAAGGGTGTAGCACTGCTCTTTATGTTCTCAGCGCGGGGCAGTATGCTCGCCAGCGCGAGGATTCGCATAAATAAATGTCTAATAGTGCTTTAAATTGGGTTCGAGAAGGAGCGTGTACAACCGCCGGAGGAAGGTCATTCCACGCAGCTACTACCCGAAATGAAAAAAAGTTTTGTCTAACGGATGTGTGTGCCCTGAGCTTGAAGATTTTCTTACTATGTCCCCGCCGGGTGTTTGCTGGGTAAACGGTAAAAAACCTGTTTGCCAAGCTTTGTTCAAACAGAGCATAAGTAAGAATTAGGTCCCCTCGGAGGCGACGGCACTCCAGGGGAAAGAGATCAAGCGTCACGAGACGCGTTTCGT
>NW_008751880.1:863971-867587 GCF_000715545.1 Opisthorchis viverrini | reverse complement strand
GTAAACCCGTGCGTTTGAAATGCCACCAGGCCTTGCAGGCGTGGCATTGCATACCGCGTTTGACGTTCGACGGGCAGCCATTCCGCCCACATCTATTGTGGTCTACCAATGGCTGCGGAGGGCGATCGGTATGGATTGACGTCATGTTTCGGACTAGATGTAAAATAGGTGTGCGCAAAATATGAAGGGTTATCACTCAAATGTTTTGTTAGAGTAATAAAATTCAACAATTACTCGTGTGTACTCTGTGAATAGATTGAACAACGAAAAAAATTTTCACGAATTTGCACGAGGGAAAAACGAAACCGATTTCGAACGTACCGCGTCCAGATCAGAAACACAAAGTGACTTACAAGAACCGAAGCGCGAAGTAAACTGCACTACAATTGTTTCCTCCGCAGCTTCAATCGTTTCCGCCTCCTTGGATCCTGTTTCCTTCACAATTGTTCCAAAAGTTGAGACCTTTACTTCAAACAAGACGACGTAAGATGTCGAGTAAGGTGACGGTCGAACGGTATCTTCGAGTGACGCGTAATACCAGAACCTCCGGGTAGGCAAAGCAAAGTTGGAGCTGGGTTTCTATACGGTACTATTAGGGTAAGAGAAATTCACAATTTATACAAACCTCGACAGTAGATACGCGTCCAAAACAAACAGTCCGCTTGGACTACAAAAGTACAAAGCAAGGGAGAAAACAGGCTCCCACGTGCGACAGTCACACGTGCAAAGTCAGGTACAAACGGCCGGATGACCTCGAGGCCAAATGGGTGAAGTGCTAAAGACAGACAAACGTCAGTTCATATATACACACTAAACACAGAAGTGGGGCGGGAGGTACAAATGGGACAGAATAACCGTGGGGAATTTCATTGTCAACAACGGATGATACACCCATTATGGAATTCTCGAAAACAAATCGGTATGGGGAATCAGTTTTCCACTACGATGAACGATCGTGTAGTTGTACTAAAGCAGTTTTGGTGACAGATTGATTTTTGATTGATTTGGATAGATTTTGGTAGTGAATAAAAACTGTGGCGATAAGTTGGCAAACAAGGATTGGCAATTTACAAGATACACCACACGCAAACCGATTGGCAGGCTAAAACAAAAAACTCAGTTTTTAAGGTTATAGGCCAGAGGAAATATATGAAATAAAGCCAGGTGAAAAATTTGCTTGTAGTTGCATTGGCTTGGGTGGGTGGCGGGGTGGGGTCCAGGTTTTAAAGAAAATAGNGAATGCCATCACACTGGGTATGACAGTGCCATGCCATCATTGCACTGACATGCTTCGGTGTGTGGACAGCCCCGTAACGGTCGTCAATTTGCCGCGATCGGAGATGGGATACGTATTTCCGTGGCAGCCGGACCTGGGTTAGACGGAGAAGTGGACACAGAAAGTCACAGATAATTTCCCTTTCGTTGGAGGACCGTGTGAGTGTAGACCACTGACCAACCAGATTGAGTGCATGAAAGTTGTATGGGGCGTTTGGGCAACACTAGCCGAAGTTTGAAGCTTGGAAAGAGGGGTAATGAGGAAGGGGTGGAAAAACGGCAGCAGCGTAAAGCAAGAATCAGGAGGCATAAGACACAATGGTGTCAATAAAATATCTGAAAGGAGATGACAGCAAGATTAACGAACCCGAGAAAGGTGGATATGAGGGCTAATCTAGAAACCAAGCACTATTTGGGCCAGAGCAGGTGCCCAGCATTAGGAATGTGAGAACTTTGTCATCGAGGTAGCAAGCAGGGAGGCTAGCTTTTGGACCAGCTGGAACGGACGGTAGTTTTTAGCTTACCAAAGAACCATGACATAGGGTCCCATTTGCGTAAAAAGGGGTTGATGTGGGCAGTTACTGTAGAAAAGTAAACAGCGGACAGGCAACAGCTTCCAAGCTGATGGATAAGGATGGCGGCCTAACTGAGATATACCACGTCAGCCTGACAGGAAAGTAAGACTAATGATCACCAGTCGCCGAGTCGCTGCTGTCAACTCCAGAAAATGAAAGGTGCATGGCAAAAAAACAGCCACTAAGTGCTAGATGTGATTGCTTGTAGTCAGGAAATAAAAAGGTATTTGCATTTCGTGTATATGATCTTTCTAGACAACAGGAGGATGAACGTGTGTGCTGTTTGAATGATGAGGTGGACTTGGGGTTGTTTGACCCAACCAAGACGAAGGTGGCGACCCCTTGACGTCGACGTTAGCCGCGAGCTTCACACAGAAACTTCAGGCTATCCCGTGCATATATTTATATATTTTAAAACAAACGAAAAGACGGCTGTCGTTCGCTTGTGTTTCTTGGTGTTGCGAGACAAGTGATAGCCGGAACACGTCCAATCCAGCCACAGACAAAAACCAACGGTGCTGTTTTTTGGTTTTCCTTAATTAAAGGCCAGGCTTAGAGCCACCGGCGATTGGTGACACATCAGCGCCACTGGAAGAGCCACGAGTGTACGAACGCACCAACGTACAAAGTGGTAGGGCGCACCCGTCCACCAAGCGAGGTTTTAATCCCTCGTGCATGCTACCAGATCTGCAGAGTGGCAAGCCACCAAGCAGCCATAATTGTGGTTTGTGCATTATTATATAACTCCAGCTACCAGATAATTTAACCGGTCGGGGGGAAAGCCAGGCAAGCAAAGCAATACAGTCATTTCGAACAAGCAAACAGCAAACAGTCCCTGGAAAAGGCAAGCGGCGGAAGTATATGAAACGGATGAAACCATTTGTGAGTACAATGAAGATGTTCAGAGCCTGTGTACTATGGCTAAACGAAGACGAAGCACTGGTTTGAACCGCTTTGATAAGTAGAAATGCACCAGTATTGTGTCCCTGTGTTTGTGTGTGAATGAGTGGGCTGTGGAGCCAAGCAAGTATTTCGTCCATAGCGTATATTCAGACCCACGATTTGATATTCGTGCGCCGCGCGTGTTCAGGGAATGAAGAAAGGTTCAGGACAGCGAATAACTAAAGGTTTGGTTAGGCTGAGGATAGCTAAATCTGGTCAAAGCAAAGCGTTAGATATTACGCAGAGCTGACAGAGTTGCTCAGGGATGTGACCAACCAGGAAGAACTAGGAATACTTTCGCTGGGCACAAAAGCTTAACGTCGGAGGAAAGAAATACAACCGGATCAGTGGAGGCGGGCTTGATGACAATTAAGGTGGCAGGCACTAGACGCTGCCGCCGGCTATTGGCACACCCAAATTGAGTTCGCCGAAACTATAGGCTTTTCGAAGTTGCTATCTTAATGGGAAGTTAGTCTGACCAATTTGCACCTTCCAGTGACAATTTTGCAAGTAGCATTTTGTTTAAGTGAGCGAAATGTCAAGGTCATTGACCACCGCCGATTTGCATTTTTGCCGGTTTACGCGACATAACACGAAATCGCACTTTGACATATTTTGGCGTTCTTCGGTGTTCCTGAAGAATAAAATAATACCTCAAGATTATTTAATGCAAATGCCACCCTACAGGATCGGTCGTAGTCGTTTGTTCGCTTTAGACACTTCAGATTTAACAAATGGGATACTTTTGTTCGACGAACCTGGTCACAACACATTTTCCCCATGGATCTCATATTCCAATAAGCGCAATAAAGTTAGATAACAGC
>NW_008751880.1:849799-863433 GCF_000715545.1 Opisthorchis viverrini | reverse complement strand
CAGACCCACGTTTGATATTCGTGCGCCGCGCGTGTTCAGGGAATGAAGAAAGGTTCAGGACAGCGAATAACTAAAGGTTTGGTTAGGCTGAGGATAGCTAAATCTGGTCAAAGCAAAGCGTTAGATATTACGCAGAGCTGACAGAGTTGCTCAGGGATGTGACCAACCAGGAAGAACTAGGAATACTTTCGCTGGGCACAAAAGCTTAACGTCGGAGGAAAGAAATACAACCGGATCAGTGGAGGCGGGCTTGATGACAATTAAGGTGGCAGGCACTAGACGCTGCCGCCGGCTATTGGCACACCCAAATTGAGTTCGCCGAAACTATAGGCTTTTCGAAGTTGCTATCTTAATGGGAAGTTAGTCTGACCAATTTGCACCTTCCAGTGACAATTTTGCAAGTAGCATTTTGTTTAAGTGAGCGAAATGTCAAGGTCATTGACCACCGCCGATTTGCATTTTTGCCGGTTTACGCGACATAACACGAAATCGCACTTTGACATATTTTGGCGTTCTTCGGTGTTCCTGAAGAATAAAATAATACCTCAAGATTATTTAATGCAAATGCCACCCTACAGGATCGGTCGTAGTCGTTTGTTCGCTTTAGACACTTCAGATTTAACAAATGGGATACTTTTGTTCGACGAACCTGGTCACAACACATTTTCCCCATGGATCTCATATTCCAATAAGCGCAATAAAGTTAGATAACAGCACAAACTTGCGGTAGCAGTGCGAGGGACATCCGTGGATGATCCCTTTCCCAGTTATGCATAACTAGCTTGTAGATAATTCAGTGTTACGAGATAGCTGTGGGCGTCTTCCTATTATAACTATGACGTTCTATAGGTGTTGACCACGATAAAGCGGTCACCACGATGATGGTAGCCGTTGTCACTCACCTCGACTACCTATTGTAGCTGCTGGATCCGTGTCTAGTGCGACGCTGATTACGGATCCCCACATATGCGCGGCAGCCTAATCCAATGAGCAACGGCGGCCACTTGTAGTCGTATCTCTACTATTTTTCACCTATCTCGAATACCTGTTCTAACTGCTAGGCCCGCGTTTATGTGCAACGTTGATAATGAGACTGCACCTATGCACAGTAACATAATCCGATGGTCAATTACGGTCTTATATACCGTTAACTATAAGCGATCCCGCTTGTCTTCGCTAGCTACAGTCAACAGCAGTGCAATTTATATGCTGACCGGTAAAAGTAAGGCCTCAGCTATGCGTGATAGCCACATCTGACAGCCTGTTATACTCACAACTGTACTCGAGGTCATCTAACTTGGCTATTGATCGTACCTGTTGAGTCAGTGTCCTTGTGCATACGTACCTAATCTAATGGCGAACGATGGACCAACTGCTAGGCAGTGTCGTATATGCGACGCTGTTTGGTAGGCCTCAGCTATGCGAAGTGTCCTGATTTAACTGCCAACGCTGACCCGTCATACCCATAAATGTGCGCTCTCTCACTATATCTGCTGCTTATATCATCATGGAGAGTATGAAATCAGTGTTAAACACTGATCTTCACTGCCGTACCTGCCTGCTACCTACAGTAATCACCAAGCCAGTATCTATGCGGGCCGATAGAAATCAGGTTCCAAATATGCGTGACATCTTAACGACCAACGGCTGCCATACATGCAGTTGATATCACTTACCTTGGTTGCTTATCGTAATTGCAACACCTGAGTCTATGTGCAACGTCTAGTATAAAGCTGACGGCCTTTCATACTATACGCGATGCCGCTTATCTTCGCTACCTACAATAAACATCAATCAAATATATATGCCGAGCAGTAAGAACAAGGACTCAACTATGGGTGATAGCATAATCTGACAGCCTGTTGTACTCACAACTGTACTCGAAGTCACCTAACTTGGCTATTTATCGTCATACTCATACTTACTCGACGCCGTTTATGTTTGCTACCTTTAGTAAACAACGTAACCGTGGTCGACGTGACCTACGTGACTACCTATAGTAACTGCCAGGTCCGCACACATGCTCGTAGCTAAACATGATGCCCCGGCAACACATAATAGACTAACCCAACGATCAACGGTGGTCATCGCCTGTCAAACTGCAATCACCACCCATTATGATAGCGCGCACCCAACTCGTAATCATGATTGTAAACCCTCGACCACTCTTGCCATTACCCGAAACAATGAGCTGTCGCTCACCTCGACTACTTAGCGTGACTGCTATTCGCGACGCAGAGTATGAGGCCTCACCTATGCACGGCACCGTAATACAATGGTCAGCGACGACGCTCCATACTCATGACTCCACACGTTGATAATGCGCCCGCCATGAATTTACGAAAACACCATTGGCGAATTGCATTTTATTCATTGGCATCACTGACACGAGCTTAGTTGGTAGTCGCTCCATTTTTCACTTTCTTAAGATCCACTTCACGGAACAAGGATTCTGGAACGGTAAATGGGCAAACAATTACTCTTCGGAACAGCATTTGAGCATCGAGATGTAATGGAATTTTATTTGGTTGTTTACCTAGTGGTTCATAATTCCCATTACCGGGATGATGGATAAATGTATAGTCGTTCCGGATTGCCATGGGTTCATTGATTCGGCATTTGAGGCCTTCGAGTTACAATCACACGAATTCCTCGTCATCACGGGATTCAAAATCAAGGTCTACAAAGCACATGCTAAGAAATTAGGCCTCAAATAGTCGGTCTCCATCAACTCCGAAATTGGACAAAACAGTTTTATTGCTACTGTCTTACGGGGCAGACTCGGCTTGTCCTCCATGGACCGATCAAGATCAACATCAAAGCAAGCTCTTTTAGCTGACCGGTAGGTAGGCCGACCGGCAACTAATGGGACCAGTTCAATTGATACTTGTGCACTCACTTGGCGGACGCGCCTTAAGATTTTCTCCACACAACGGGCAGGGCTCATTGCCGCAGCAATAACGGTGATATAGAAATCGATCACGTTGACACTATCAATCAGCAGGGCCAGTTGGCTGGCCATAGAGACCACAGCGAACAGCGTCGTTTGACTTCGAACGCCACCGTGGTTGATTACGGTTGCCATCCAACACCAGAGGCTGACTGTCCTTTGCACTATCTGAATTTTGGCGCAACATCAGCTGGCTTTGGACACCTCAGGGGCTCTAAATTTATTTACTTAAGACGGTTAGTACTGTGTATAGCATCAACGTTTACAGCGTCCGGGAAACTTCTAAAGAGTGATATCTGCCGCGTTCGAGTAAAACTCAGGTGACTATATCTGCCACCCTTCGATTCCACCAGCAGCAAGCGACCGCACTCTCGAACCTTGGCTATGATGGACGACATGTCATCTAGGAATCCGACTGAAAGTTAACCAACGACCTACTTGACAATGGGAGTCGAAATTTGACGTGATAGGTACGCACATCCTTGATAGTGAGCACCTTTTCAAAGTAGTCGGCGACGCGCTGCTGAATCTCCGATGACCGAGCACTATATTTCAAAATCAGTGTTACGTGTGCTACCATGAACACACAATCAACCATGAGCTTACAAGGTGCAAAGAATTCCATCATCATCATCATCATCATCATCGACAGCATGACATCAGTGTTCAACACCGATGCTTCAGTGCCGTACAACCATGACTTATCTGAAGGCCCTATTGGAAAGAAAAGAATAAAGGTGGGCGGGGGAGTGACTTAGTGCTAGCTTAACACAATCATTCCGAGGTGCCTACACCTCCAGACATCCACTCAGGCAATCTGGATAGAAACTGACAACAAGAACGCCACTGACATCGGTTGGCAGCCATATCTTGTAGTGTCTCCAATCGGGCACAATGAGGATCACGCAATCCCCATCCTAGAAGGCGAGTAGCGCCGACAGCACCCAAGCGTTTCGTGATCTCCTTCATACTCCTCTGCCAAGTCAAGGGTTGGCCACCTCTCTGTTTACGCCACTCTGAGTTGGGCATGGAAAACAGCACTCTCTTCAGCAAACGATGGTTCGGCATACGTAACACATGCCCCAACCAACGCAGCCTCTGGTGCTGGACACATTCTTCAATAAAGGAAGTACCCGTTACACAACGGGTATTCCATGGCTTCGGCTTTGCCTGCAGGGATGTCTGCTGCAACGGTAGAACGCTTTTTCATACAACAGTAGTGAATTGCTCTTCTTTTTGGCGTTCATGCAGACGAAAACGACGAAATGTTTCGCCTGATACTCTTTCAAAGAGACCCGAAATGCAATATGAGAAAAAACTTTAACGAGCTAAATTCTCCGCAAAATCATCCTCCGCATTCACGTGCTCAGTCATAGCAGCCATTAAAATACGAATATTGCGGGCCTTGAATATCGTGGGGATTGAGTAGGTTTAAGCAACGATCAACAAAACTGCGGCCGTTTGGAAAGATCTTATACGCCCGAAAAATTACCATCAAATTTTGAAACTTTACGTTCAAGTTTTCCTCCTTGGAACCACGGTGTCGGAGAAATTTTGGGTGTGCGTTTAGCCGCTTGCCTAGACACTCCCTGGAACTAAACTACGCTTCCGAGTGCGGAAGAAGATGCAATCGCAGGAAGTTAACGTCTGCAAAAGAGATAGATAAATTGGTAAGTTATGGACAAGAACCCTCGGGAGGGCGGTTGTCACACTTGTGGGTCAATGTTGAGAGGTTCAGGCTGGTGAGTGTCAATACTAGGACCTTGTAACGGGACAGTCGGGGTAAGTGCGCAGTTTAGAAGTGCTTAGGGCCCATTTGAAAAAGTGTATAGCGTAACCAGGCGCGAAAAAGCACCTGGAATGGAAAGGTAAGAATCGAAAGCCTCCACGAAATGAGATAGTGCGGATATGGGAGGGGGCTTGTTACATAGTTTGGAATGCAGGCAAATGTAAATGTTTTGTCTAAAGACAGTTCGGCAGGTAAACATTGGGAGTAAGCATCCAGAGTTGCGGATGTTATAGGGAGTGCAGGAAGAAAATTGAGGGCAGCAGTCAGCTAGGAAGCCATTTTTCTGTTGGACAATGAACTCTGATGTTCTCTAGTTTGTAGTTTATTCTTCGTTCTGCACACTAAGAACGTGTTTGTTCCGCGGTTACGCCATTTTTCCAAGACTACTGGCCCGTGAGTCCCGTAAATATCATCGGAAAACTCTCAGACACCAATCGTCTAGTTGAACCCCGTGTGGCGATTCGTGCAAAAATCACCTTGCCTTTAACTTTTACGAGTTGTCTTTACTTAATATACACCAGAGCAATAATAAAGTAGCCATCAGCTCAAGGATTCATGAAGAAGCTATGTGGGTATTTCTTTTGTGTTCTGTTGGTTTGGCCACAATCCATTCCAATGATCCTCCTATATTTGCCCCTGGAGGACAATAATAAGGCTCGAAGAGTGTCTAAGGAGTCTTAGGGATGGCAGTCATAAAGAATTAATATTTCTAAGCTTATTTCTCCGGCGCTTTGACTTTTGAGTTCCTCAGTAACCAGAAGTAACTTTGTGTAAGTGCACGAATGTCGGATGCAGTGATCAATGCAGTCAGGCAAATTCATTGGGTCAATATAGTTGCGACCTTCTACTATAATATGCGAAATTCGGTCGCAGGTGGCTAAAGGACACCCACTATGGTCACAGATTGAACGAACGATCCTGTGAAAGCGAGTTCACCCTTAATCACCCAAAGGACATTCGCCATTTACGGATGAATTGGCGCACCTTCTCCCTTTCATTGGCATGGAATTTCAAAAACTCTATGGGGCATACGTCAGACTGCTCCTGGAATATGCCAACTATGTCGTCTACTCAGGACGCACGAAGGACGTCACTTTCCTTGAGTGCGTCAGCCAGTCTCTACGAAAATGTTTGCCGGCCTTAAGTCCGTGGACTACGAAACGCCTCTTGAGATGCTTGGACTCTTTCCCCTGGAGTATTGTCGCCTCCTAGGTGACCTGATTCTTACTTATGCCCTGTTTGAGGAAACATTAGCCAACAGGTTTTTGATCCAGAAAACACACCGCGGCAAGGAAATTTTCAAGCACACCTTCATTGGGCAAAATTTTTCTCATTTCGGGTAGTAGGTACGTGGAATGAACTTTCTCCGACGGATTTCCACCCTTCTAGAACCCAGTTCAAAGCATTATTAATTATTTATTTATGCGAATCCTCGCGCTGGTAAACATACTACCACATGCTGAGAACGTCAAGAGTAGTGCTACACATCTTTTTCACTTGTGCCCTTCAGGTGAATGACAGCCGCTGAACGACAAGAACAAAGCCGACCCGGAAACTTAGACAAATGCTCCGATCCTGTAATTCACTCCATGAATCCATGAAACCACTGGCGGTACGTTCAAAATTGGTTTCGTTTTTCCCTCTTACAAATCCTTGAAAGAACTTTTTCGTTTTTCAATCTACTCACAGAGTACACACGAGTAATTGTTGAATTTTATTACAAAACATTTGAGAGATAACCCTTGATATTTTGCGCACACTCCCTATTTTACATCTAGGCCTAAACATGACATCAATTTATACCGATTGCTCTCCGCAGCCACTGATAGACGGCAACAGATGTGGGGGAAATGGCTGCCCGTCGAAAGTCAAACGCGGTATGCAATAACCCCTCCAAGGCCTGTTGGCACTCCAAATGAACGGGTATACAGGACGGCCAGATAAGCCGACTAGCTGACTCTCCTGACCCGTTTATCTGCGCCAGCTGCCTCTACGTTAAGGGTGCTATGCATGCCACAGCCAAGAGGGAAGCCTCAAAAAGGGCACCCACCCCCACTTCAGATTCAGAAAGACAGATGTCAGCGTTCCGCTTCGATCGGGATACTCGACGCAAAATTGGAGCGTCTTTCAAAGACACTGGAGGACTCAGACACTAAGAATGCAGCGACTTGGATAAAGGTTGACAAGGAACTTTCTTCGCTGAACGATCAACCCATTCTGCGCGTTGGGGCCCGACGAGGTCCATCCGAGGATCCTCAAGGAAACTTCCTCCACACAGGCAAATTATGTACACCTGGTGTTTCGTCAGTCGCTTGACAAAGGCCGCCTTCCGTCTGCTTGGAAGGAAGCGATCGTCACGCCAATCTAAAAAACTGGTGACCGAATGTCGCGTGGGAGCTACAGGCCTATAAGCCTCACGGTCGCAAAGATCGTTTCGAATTCTTGAGCAACGTGCACCAAGGTTAGCAACCAAACCGGCAAAACTCCGAACGAATGGCTATGCAAATGTGCTGTACTATAAAAATGAAAGTAGTTACACGGAATACAAAATTACAAACTTCAACGGTTTTCGACAAACGGTGAGGTACTCCAAAAGGCAAGCAAAGCCAATATGGATCAACAGTCAACGCGTGACCGAAACCGCGTCTAAAACTCATGAATTAGAAAAGTGTATAGCTGTCCGAGGTTTTGGTACAAAAATAGTATAATCAAGGCGGCAAGAACGACTTGCGCGGTAAGGAAAACGGAAAATATAGATATCTTATAAAACTGAAATAGAGTTCAATTTCACCAGTCCAAAAAGGGGCGGTCCATTTGAATTGCTAACCGGGAAGGCAGTCATTCAAGATTGGAGGTAATTTTAAATATATATGAAGCTGCATCACCGCCGGCCAAAATTCCTCCGACGGTCAGTAAGCGAACAGGTAAGTTATCAGGAGAGCTCTGGCCTACAATCATGAAACGTTAGCCACCGACCTGAATGGTCCGAGTCCACTCCTGCCACAAAGGCCGGTTTCAACGGTACACGCGCCTACCCACGATATCGCGCTGAACTAAAAGCCGGCTGTTCTGATACGTCTATCGGGAAGCATCCCTAAACCTGCATACTCCCTCGTTAGTCCTCCCCTTCCAGAAACATAGGCTCTTAACATCGCGCTTGATGACACCGGATCTAGTGCGGAGGGAAACTGTTCTGACGAGGCCGTCTGCATCCGTTTGACATTCGGTGACAATACCCAGCGGCCACCTTCCTCTAGAGAGATGTTCAGACACTACCATGACGACGTCACCCTCCCTGAGGTTTCTGTTCCGACTTAACCACTTATGGCGTAACTGAAGCGTTGGAATGTATTCTTTCATCCACCTGTTCCAGAAAACTTCCGACAAATACTTCACTTGTTTCCAACATCGGGTGAGCCACTCTTCTAAATCCCAATGCGATGGGATACCTACGTTCGCTTTTAAACGAGTTAACTCATCACTGTATACTCCCGCTTGAACCTGACGGGTAACGACCACCCGAGATTTGGTCAATTCTTTCATAAAAAGATTGGCAGACGATCATCAGATAGAGCTTGCTCTTGGATGAGCACAAAAATTATTTTCCGTACTGATTGTATCATTCGCTCCCACACTCCTCCTTGATGGCTAGCAAGCGGAGGGTTAAAATGCCATTGAATACCTCGAGCCAATAGTCGGTTGTTGATTTTCGCTTGGTCCCAAAGCGCTACGTGCTCTCTGCGTTCCTTAACGGCACCAACGAAGTTGCATCCGTTATCGCTGTACATATCCAAAGGTCTCCCTCTTTGAACAACGAACCTCATGAACGCAAAGATAAAGGAATCGGGAGTCAAAGAATGCGCCACTTCGAGGTGAATCGCTCGGATAGCCATGCATGAAAAGATGCAGCCGTATCTCCTTTTCACGCCGCGACCACGCTTCGCCAGAAATGGTCCAAAGTAATCAACACCCACAGCCTCGAAACATTTTTTACCCTTTTCAGATCGCACCGGGGGTAACGCAGCTGTCATCTGCTGACATGTGTTCCTTGATCGCTTTCTGCATTGAATACACTTATGGAAGACGCACTTCACCGCCTGACTTCTATGAACGCCAAGTACATGAGAGGCGCTGGAATGCCCTTCTCCCTCATGATAGTGCCGAAGAAGTATCACGAATTCAGTGATTGATACACAGGATCGAGGCATTTGCCCAAGATTCCCGGGTCGGTTTTTCTTCTTGACGGTCAGTGGCTGTCGTTCACTCGAAAGGCACAAGTGAAAAAAGGGTGTAGCACTGCTCCTTATGTTCTCAGCGCGGAGCAGTATGCTCGCCAGCGCCAGGATTCGCACAAATAAGTGTCCAATAGTGCTTTAAACTGGTTTCTAGAAGGAGCGTGAACAACCGTCGGAGGAAGGTCATTCCACGCAGCTACCACCCGAAATGAGAAAACGTTTTGTCTAATGAATGTGTGTGCTCCGAGCTTGAAAATTTTCTTACTATATCCCAGCCGGGTGTTTGCTGGGTCAACGGTACAAAACCTGTTTGCCAAGATTTGTTCAAACAGAGCGTAAGTAAGTATTAGTTCCCCTCGCAGGCGACGGTATTCCAGGGGAGAGTGATCAAGCATCGCGAGACGCGTTTCGTAGTCCACGGGTTTGAGGCCGGCAACCATTCTCGTGGCGGCCCGCTTGAAACGCTCAATGAAGGTGACGTCTTTCGTACGTCCTGAGTGCACAACTTGGTTGGCGTACTCCAGGACCGGTCTGACGTAGGCACCATAGAGTATGTGGAAGTCCATGCGAGTGATACGGGAGGTGCGTCGGATCATCCGCAAAATGGTGAATGCCTTTTGTGCCGATTTCTCTTCAAGTTTGATGAGACCCAGTAGATCAGTGACCGGGTGTTTATTGGGTACGTTAGGCCGGTGCTTCAGGGATAATGCATAACTGGAATAGTCGAGCCGTCCACCGACGCAGAGAACACCGGCCAGAAGGATGGGACACAGCTTAAGGAGGGCTGAGACTTTAGTCGGCTCCGACCGAGTGTACGCTTTTAAACGAGTTAACTCATCACTGTATACTTCTGCTTGAACCTGACGGATAACGACCACCCAAGCTTCTGTCAATTCTTTCACTTGTAGATGACCTACAAACGGCATGACGACAGCCCTTCCAAATTTGTGCATGATGTAGTAGATGAAGCGCCTCAACTATGCAACTGATTTCAACAACATAAACAAGCTAGACCATCGGGCAAACAAACGCCCGGAAACACTTCGAGTAAAAATAGCGTTAATAGTTGCTCGGCTCGCTTTCAGCTCCACGCCATCGGGTATCCGATCAGGGATCAAAGGTGACACTACAATCTTCGGGTAGTTGGTAAGCCCTTTTCCACACATCCGGCGACTCAAATCGTCCGCTATTTTAATACCCCTGGACGCTAGGTCGACAGTGTTCTGCGATGATTTCACGTGCTTATTGTCGTTTGGTGAGGACTATTCTTGAATAATGGCTAGCCTGTTGGCTACAAAGGCACAAAACCTCGCGGTCTGATTATTGGTGTAATAATGCACTATCTGTGAGTCCGTCCAGGGAGTGGCCACAGAGAAGTTGGGTACACTTTCAATAAGTAGCTTATAGACCCTGGCGGCTAATGCGGCGGCAGCAACTCTGGATTTTCCTGGGTCATACAGGAAACGTCTTCGCAACGAGTGCAGTCGTGACAAGGCTGCCGAAAAGTTCGAAGAACCAGTAGGTCGGTCTGCTTTCCAAGTGAGCGGTACAACAAAATGTACCCTGAAGTGTTCCATCCCTGCGGTCACCAATTCTACTCCTCGTCTCTCCTCCACCAATGGAGTTTTCCGAAGTGAATCAACGTCCGCAAAGTCGGCATCGTATAAAGCACCGAGTTGACCCTCCAATGATGGCTCCATTGACGACAGACGGCTGGCGGCGACCCCCACACGGTTACCTGGACCCAGTGGCCCGAGAATAACCCAACCCAGCGATGTGTTCACGGCAAATGGCTCTTTTCGACCTCCCAAACGCAGATCTAGCACCCAGTGAGCTTCCGAAACGTCACAGCCAATCAATATACCAACCGATTTAGACGGAATATCCTCAAAGGGCAATTCTTTTAGGTGAAGCAAGTGACTTGCAAGTTCTGAGCGTGAGTCCACAACTAATGATGGGAGGATTCCAGTTACTACAGAAGCACCTTTCACCAAAACAACCTTGTCACCGTGAAGTGGACTCCTCGAAACTTCCAGATTCTCCTACTGCTAGACAAGATCCATTGATTGTCTGTATTTCACGCGGCGTTCGATGACTCTCTATACCGAGTTGGTGCGGCAAGTTATGACATACGATGGTGGTATCGGACCCACTGTCTGAGAAGGCATACGTGATCAGTTCCGCCGAAGGTCTTTTTAGACGAACTGAGAGTACGTTTAGGGAAACAGCCACCTTGCGGTCAGCTATCGCATTGCTTTTGATTACAGGAACTAACTCTGCTTTTTATTCATTGGTTTCGGATGTAGCAGAGCGTGACGTTTGGCTTGGCATCTATCTACCTCACATCGATATTGTAGTTGGCAGTCCTTTGTTTTGTGGACGCCTTCAAGACACCAAAAACGGGCCTTAAGAGAGACCATAAGCTGGACCATCTTTTCACTGGCTCGAAAGACAGAAAGCGCTCGCGGTTGATGATACGGTGTTTACCACCACAGACCTTACAACCTGTCTCGCTCAACAGTAGAGCCTGATCTGAGCGAACGATCTAATGACTCCAAGCGGTTCTGCTCTTGCCCAGATCTGTAACAGATTGGCCAAGTAAACCTTGGCCCCTTTGCATAAGGTTCTGCTCTTGCCTGCATCTGTAGCAGCTTGGCTACGTACACTCTGGTCCCTTTGCGTAACGGATTCTGCTTGGCACTCTCGCCCTTTGTGTAAATAACTGTGCGAGGTCGGCGAAGTTTGGCTCTCCCCGATCATGAGTGACTTCGTAAACGAATTCCGCCCACTCATGTTGTAAAGTATTAAGCAAGCACCTCACTAACCTATCCAAATTCTCCAGGGAACTCGGTTCTGCACTTTAGTTCATCTGAGTCAGAGCTATTTCGCAACTCTCCATCTTGAAGGCCAACTGACTCAGATCCCTTGCCTTACACGAGGTAGAACGAAAACAATTAATGAGATCATCTACCAGGGCTCTAGCAACCACGAGACCTTCCGAAAGACCCGTGCAGAATTCGGCGGGCTCGTTCATATCCTTCCGCAGGCTGAAGCGTGAGGCAATCTTCGATAGCCTCCCTGGCTACACCGGAGCACGCGTTTATTAATTGTACGAGCCACTTTCTCTTGTCTTGGGTCTTGCTTTCGACATAAAGCCCGAATTGACGGATAGACCTCCAATAGCTCTTGGGTCGACCATCAAACTACATGAGGCCGATTTTGGTAACTCCAGGCCCTCTATGATGGATTCCAGATGAAGAAAGTCACCTAATCCATATGCTGTCGTTCTCCTACTCCGAGGCTATGTCGATTTTCAGAGTTCAACGGCGTTGCCATCTTTCTGCAATCTTCAACATAGTTTTTGATGCGACTTTTTGAGGACTCTAAAAAAACTGACCGGTTGCACTGCTCTAAGCCGTCATCGCTTCCAGCCGACGATGCTTCGAGATTAGCCAACTCCACCCCGGCTTTAGCCTTCAGGAGTTGTTTTTTATGGTTAATTTTCATTGCCTCTGAGTCAAGGTCGAGTTCCTCTCTAAGCTGTCTCTCTTTAAGCTGCGCTAACAATAAAGCAGCTTTGGACCCTGAACTCCCTAAACTAATCTTAGAAGCTCTACCAGCCTTGGAGCTCATCGCTGAAAACGAACCGTGTCCGACTTGCCTGACTTTCTTCTCAAATTCTTCTACTCGCTTTGAATTCACAGACTTTGACCTGGTGATTGGCATCCAAGAACCACGATCGTCAACGTTGAGTACTGTAACGACCGTTTCTAAAACTCTTAGAAAAGTGTATAGCTGTCCGAGGTTTTGGTACAAAAATAGTATAATCAAGGCGGCAAGAACGACTTGCGCGGTAAGGTAAGGAAAAAATATAGATATCTTATAAAACTGAAATAGAGTTCAATTTCACCAGTCCAAAAAGGGGCGGTCCATTTGAATTGCTAACCGGGAAGGCAGTCATTCAAGATTGGAGGTAATTTTAAATATATATGAAGCTGCATCACCGCCGGCCAAAATTCCTCCGACGGTCAGTAAGCGAACAGGTAAGTTATCAGGAGAGCTCTGGCCTACAATCATGAAACGTTAGCCACCGACCTGAATGGTCCGAGTCCACTCCTGCCACAAAGGCCGGTTTCAACGGTACACGCGCCTACCCACGATATCGCGCTGAACTAAAAGCCGGCTGTTCTGATACGTCTATCGGGAAGCATCCCTAAACCTGCATACTCCCTCGTTAGTCCTCCCCTTCCAGAAACATAGGCTCTTAACATCGCGCTTGATGACACCGGATCTAGTGCGGAGGGAAACTGTTCTGACGAGGCCGTCTGCATCCGTTTGACATTCGGTGACAATACCCAGCGGCCACCTTCCTCTAGAGAGATGTTCAGACACTACCATGACGACGTCACCCTCCCTGAGGTTTCTGTTCCGACTTAACCACTTATGGCGTAACTGAAGCGTTGGAATGTATTCTTTCATCCACCTGTTCCAGAAAACTTCCGATAAATAATTCACGTCGGGTGAGCCGCTCTTTCAAATCGCAATGCGATGGGATATCTGCGTTCGCTTCGCGTAGCAAGAGGTGATTCGGAGTCAGAGCCAATGCGTCACGGCAATCTGCACTCAAAGATGTCAAAGGCCGATCGTTTAGAATACGTTC